>NW_007727493.1:163631-170117 GCF_000696425.1 Galeopterus variegatus | reverse complement strand
AACCCAAACTGTCTGAATTGTTCTTCTAACAACTTTATGTTGAATGTTATGGGAGGTCTTGAGGAAGTACGACCTCTGACCCTTCTTCAAGAATAGACACCCTTCCTCTATCGACACAGTAATAAAGACATAGAGGTCACAGAAAATCTCTCCACAGGAGAAAATTTGGTGTTGTGCTACATAATCATTTTATCCTTTCTCCTTTTCTCCTTTCATACCGTCTCTCTGGGTGACATCAGTCACTCCATAGCTTTGCTTACAACTTATGTCCTAGTGACTCCCATATTAATTTAGCTCAGATTTCCCTTCATCCATAGCTTTAAACCTAAATTTGTATCTATCTACTGGAAACCTCTACTGGAATGCCTTCTAGAAGAGCCAGGCTCAAACTGCTCCAAATGGAATTTACCATCTTGTTCCCACACCTGCTCCCTCTATGTGTTTTCTTTTCTGAGATTAGTATTATGCTTTATGAAGCAAACCAAAGCTTGAACTGCACCCTTACATCTTCCTGGCTAATCCCCCATATCCAAGAATTCTCTAACTGCTACTAATTTGAATTTCCAAACAGTTCTTAAATCTTATAGGCTTTTTACATTCTTAATGCCTTTATCCATATCAGGGCCCCCTTCCTGTGGAATATACTAACATTTATAAAGCAAATGTATTTCACAGGGCCTAGTTTGCAAAGCCCTGTAGTCTCAGGTTTAGCTTAACCTTTTGGAATTACATATAGAAATGTTAACCTTGCAAAAGACAGGAAACTTTCCTCAGGCTAAAGTCTTCGTAACACAGCAAAGTTGCTGGCTCAAGAACAGACAAGTCACTTGACTGATATGTAAAATATTGGGAAATTGCTGTAGGTAAAAACAGTGTTTGCTAAGAACAAGCTTTTGTTGGTGGATTGACTCAACCTTTTGCAAATTGCATTGTGGAATGTCACTTTGCTTGTTTCACTAATGTTACCAGACTCTATTGTTAAACTACACTTAGCCATAAATCCACCTATGTTCTTTTCCTGTAACTTCCTGGTCTAGAGAATAAATTTGGGGAGAGAACCCCAGTTTGTGGTTAATTTCCCAAGGAAGGAATGCCTCTCTCTTGAGAGTTCCAGGAAATTAACCCCTTTGGGGTCTCTCACTGCTCAGAAGAAATGGGCTTTGAATAATCCTTTGTATCTCCATCACCCAGGGGAAGAGAGGTGACAAATCCATGTGAGGCAAAGCAATATCTTCCTGCAATCTGGCCTTTCTCCAATCCATTTTCCGCAATATAGTCAACCATTAATGGGTACCCAAAGCACTTATGATAAAGATTTAACTCTTCAATGTGGCCTGCAGAGCCTGCCCGATCTGGCTAACAGTTCTGATACAGCTTCATTGTTTACCACTTTCTGTCTCATTATCTAAGTTTAAGCTAGATTGAAATCAAGTCTTAGGCTATCCAGCATTCTGTGTTGGGTCTATTCCTTTATTTATACCATCAACAGATGGTATTGTTCTTCTTCTGTAAAGTCCAGTTCTCCTCAATGTGGTGTCCCTTCCTGCCTATTGGGAGATTACACATCCTTGCCCTGTAGACTTCCCAGGTGATTTGCTTTGCCTAATAAAATGTAAGCAGAAGAGGCATCTGTCGGTTTTGAAGGACAGCTTTAAGAGCTATTGTGTGCTTCAGCATCATCTCTGTTTTCACTCTGCCATGAGACAAGTGATGTCCTATGTCCTGGAGAGAAGACATGGAGCAGAGCTGTAGCCAATGCATGATGGACACATAGAATGAATGCAAAATAAACCTTTGTAGTTCTAAATCACTGAGACTTGGAAACTTTTTTTTTTATCTCAGCATGACTTAGCCTACTTTTACCAATTCATCCGCCTGCAAGAGTCTTTTTCTCCCTCTTTTCCCAGATAACTCCTATTAATTGTCTCAGAGATTTCATTCTCTTAATGATCCATCTCCTAGTCTCTGGTGACACTCTTGAGTTTGTATAGCACTCTGTACTGTAATTTCTCGGTTACTGAAATTAACCCCAAATACCAGAACTTGATTCCAGTATTTTTTTGTTTATTTTTCCTACTAGATGGTCAACGATGTGAGAGTATGGGTCATTTTTATCTTGTTCATCATTTTATTCCTATCTCTTAGAACCTAATACACAAATGTTATGCAATAACTGTACTGTATAGATAAATGATAATAAACAAATGAAGGAAAAGTAGACAAGAGTAAATCAGTTCTCACATCCCAAATACTGTGAAAGATTTTCAGCTTCAAAGTTGGGTGAGCAACAATTGTACTTGGATACTTTCTTCACTATGATGACAGATGGAACACTGAGAGCAAAACTTGTTATCATTGACCTCAGCCCATACCAGTCCCACTTTCTGTTATCACAAGTTTGCAAACTACACAGCTCTGTGAAACATTTTAATCATAAATTGTAGTCTAGATTACATTTTTGTTCCATGAGTTCCTTGAATGTGTTCAATTTCATATGGTAGTCATGCCCCGTAACAACTCCACTAGTCAGAAAGGACACTTTATTTTAGGATCACAAACATGAGACAGTAGGGAGTTCATCCAGTTCCAGGCAGATTTATGGAAGTTTTTACAAGGAGGTTTGGTGAATAACAATCTTCCTTAATCTGGCTTTTTTGCATGCTCTCTTCTTTATTACCTGTGCTTTTATCAAAGATGTTAGGCAGTATAATTTTAGAATTGTGACAATTTAAATTTCACATTAAAATCACAAAATAGTTTCAGGTCCATGTTTGTGTTATACCCGTCTGTTACTAACTCTCTAGAATAGTTATGTATCCAATAGGTTTTCCATATTTTCCCCCTTCAGTATCAAAGGTCTTAAAAAATATTAAAAGGATAATTTATACATTTATATATTTTAACCTCCATTTTCTAACATCTCTTAGTTTTTATGTTTAATACTCTACCCAACTCTCTGTCTCTCTCTCTCTCTGTCTCTCTCTCTCTCTCTCTCTCTCACACACACACACACACACACACACACACACACACACACACGCACGCACACGCACACAGAGGAGCNGTCAGAAAGGACACTTTATTTTAGGATCACAAACATGAGACAGTAGGGAGTTCATCCAGTTTCAGGCAGATTTATGGAAGTTTTTACAAGGAGGTTTGGTGAATAACAATCTTCCTTAATCTGGCTTATTTGCATGCTCTCTTCTTTATTACCTGTGCTTTTATCAAAGATGTTAGGCAGTATAATTTTAGAATTGTGACAATTTAAATTTCGCATTAAAATCACAAAATAGTTTCAGGTCCATGTTTGTGTTATACCCGTCTGTTACTAACTCTCTAGAATAGTTATGTATCCAATAGGTTTTCCATATTTTCCGCCTTCAGTATCAAAGGTCTTAAAAAATATTAAAAGGATAATTTATACATTTATATATTTTAACCTCCATTTTCTAACATCTCTTAGTTTTTATGTTTAATACTCTACCCAACTCTCTGTCTCTCTCTCTCTCTGTCTCTCTCTCTCTCTCTCTCTCTCACACACACACACACACACACACACACACACACACACACGCACGCACACGCACACAGAGGAGCCAGGTCAAAGATTAAGCCTGAGGCCATGAAGATCCTGTGACCCTACTAACACACACACACAGAGGAGCCAGGTCAAAGATTAAGCCTGAGGCCATGAAGATCCTGTGACCCTACTAAGGGAAATTTTCTAGAATCTCTCTCCACCTTTATACTCTCTATATTTTTTTATTTTCTGTATGTTATGATATTTTGACATCTTATAAACCTTTCTGTCTGGGGAAGAGACTTGCCCTCCAGGGGCTAGTCAATTCCCTGGGATAACAAAGGGCTCAGCCAGGAGCATGTCCTTGTGTCATGCCTTTGACATGCAAACAATCCAGAGCCAGACCTCGTCCGTCTGGCTGCACACCCCAGGAGGCAATGTTGCTCTGCCTTAATCATCCCAGGGCCAGCTACCTGGAAACTAGGGAACATACCTACAACCCAGAGCCCACTGGAGATATTCAAACTAGCCCATCCTAAACTGTTTTCTCAGTGTTGAAGCTCTGGTCTAACACTTTCCCCTGGCTCTTCTGCCACTTCTTCTAAACCCGATGCTTCCCCTGGGACCCTGTAAAACATACAGTGCTTTCCTCCCTTTTGACTTTAGATGGCTGATTTGTTTTTGTGGTCTACTTGGCTTTTGATTCAGATCATGTCTAAAATAATGGCTTGGATTACCCCTGTGTACCACACAGTGTAGCCCATGGGTGAGAGTTGTCCTATCCCATAGCTGACTCACTTCCAGATGCTGCACCCCCACTGTGGCTCAGCATTTCTGATCCTGATTTCTTAGGAAGGGGAAACTAGAGAATCATATATGTTCTTTTGTCCCTTCAGCACCATCAAACACCACTTGGGCCTTGTTGAGAACTCTACTTGACTTTAGGGGACTCTGATAATTTAGTTTGAATGCCACAATCTGGAAGACAGGAGCTCCTGAACAAAATTCATAAGTGTTAGGACTGGAAAAGATCTTACACCTCATAGACTAATGCCTCATCTCTTAGATGAAAACGCTTAAAGCCAGAGACTGTTTAATGGTTTACTCAATCTAGAGCTAACTAGCAGAAAGTATGAAAGTAGAAACTAGGTCTCCTAATTTTGGAGTGCTTTATTTAGACCATCTTATATTTTCTTTTTTCTTTCCTTTCCTTTCCTTATTTCCTTCCTAACTCTCTCTCTTTTTTCTTTTCTTTCTTTCTTTCACTATAGTGCCTATTTCTTAAATAGTTTCTGAACCTCATTGGTTTCACACTTGCTGACACTTTAAATGAAGCCTGTCAATGGATCTGTTGCAGAACACTAGGCATTACACATGGGGTCATTAAGAAATAGTAAATTAAATAAACTGATATCCCAGATGAGTAAGTTGGAAGAGAACATAAGAACTAGAGAAGTCATTAACTAAGAATTAAAAGTGACTCAAGGTTTCAGCCTGGTGTAAGGTTGATAAATAGTATGTATGTGTTTGGGATAATACAGTGCTAAGATTTTGTTTGTTTGTTTGTTTTTGTTTGGTAAGGGGAGGGAGGAAAGGTAAGATGATAAATTTACATTAAAACATTGAATTTGAGAAGACAGTAATTTATCAAACTGGAAATATCTAACAGGCAGTGAAGATAAAACAAGAAAGGTCAGGACTGATGAAAGATGTAGACAGGGGGAGGTATTCTTTAAGTACTGAGTGTGACTGTGAGGAGAAAAAATGGAGAGGGAGAAGACTGTATTCACAATGAGCACTTCCAGAAAAGGAAGCAGAGAAGGAACAGCCAGACATGTTCTTCTCTGAGTAACAGTGGTATAGTTTTCTGGAATCTAAGAGTGGAGAGATTTTGTGGGAACAGCCAGGGCTGGGAGTGGAAGGAAGTGTGGATATATGACACAGCTTGTTTAATCAGATGCTCTCTAGGACTTTCACTCTTAGTTGAATAAGATTTGACTCCTACATAAAGAAACTTGGAGGTTGAAATAAACATATTGTCTAGAGTGTGAGAACATCAGACTTCTTTAGCCACAAGAAGCTGGCTGCCAGTGGGTCCTGCTGCCAGGATCCCTCTGTTCTTGCCAATTTTCCTGGCCAGATTCTCAGATTCTCATTGACCATGAGTTCCCCATTCTGCTAAAAATTATCTTTCTTATTTAAGATGTCCAGTGCCAGTTTCCGCTACTTGCAAGCACACACCTTATTTGACACACGGGGTGACTTCGTCTTACTTCTGCACGACTAGAGAGGTAGTGGTTCGTGCAAATAGACTTGGTCCTGGGGATGGCGGGGATAATTAAGGGGCCATATTTCAAGATGAAGATGTCTTTAGTGATCTAGAGGGGTAAAGTTCAATAGACTATGGAAGGTCAGGGACTGAGTAACTGGTAATTTTTAAAAGAGGTTGTAAATACAGACAAGTTTGAACAATTCTAAACTATTAAGAATCTTCAAATTTGGTTATGGACAGGATGTGCATGCCCGAGAGGTGGGATACAAATGTCATGGGGAGAAATGTGAGAGAATCAAACACAGGCACACAGAGTAAATCAAGCAAACATTTAACAAAGTGTGTTGATGGGGTTGGAGTGGCTAAAAAGGGGAAAAGGAAAACATTATAGCCATTGAAAAGAATACAATTGATTTCCACACGTTACATGACCATGTGATGGGTTTTTACTATGATCTTCCTCATTTGTGCTACTATCACAACTGAGATAAGTTATGTTACACCAGGAAAAATGGATCAACAAATTGCTACTACTAACCTATTCGAAGGGATTATGTTGATCATCACTATTGTTGACATAGAAAACATCAATGAAAGTAGTCCCAGGATTATTATTGATGGCGTTTTTCCCCCCTCAATTCTTCTGATACCCTAAATAGTGATACACTTTTTTTTTTTTTTTTTTTTTTTT
>NW_007727493.1:116066-162826 GCF_000696425.1 Galeopterus variegatus | reverse complement strand
GTGAGCGGGAACCGGTCTGTATGTGGGATCCGAACCCTCGGCAGGAGCGCCGCGGCGCTTCTCAAGCGGCGCACTAGCACAGTGCGCCACCGGGCCGGCCCAGTGATACACTTTTAATATTTGAATACTTCCTACCTAGGATTAGGGAAATACGCCCATCTAGTATATGAAAATCATTGTTAATATACTGATTAGTTTTCTTGACATTTTAGCAGTTCTCATTTATTTTTTCACCAGAAATTATGTTTAAGTTTCAGAGTGCTTTAGAGGCAGTATGATTAAATGTAAAATAGCTTCAATTTTTTTCCTTTGCCTTTTCTACAGATAGATTGGGCATATTGTATGGGGTATGGTTAGCAAATTTCTATTTCACAGCTGTCAATAAACTCATATAACATTGCTCTTAGCAATTTCATAAAAAGGCCTGTTTGCTTTTATGTTTCAAGTACATTTTGAATTAATTTAAAGTTAATTCTGAAGTTCAAAGAAGATAAAAAATGATGTTAACAAATTATATATTCTAAAATAAAGCAAACACTGAAAAGGAACATTGATTCTTTTGGTTAATTACTTGACAAAAAACTTTCACATATATGGCTATATAAACAGAATAGACTGGATGGCTTTCCAGAGCCCCTGGTCTGTCTGTCAGATTCACCATTTTATTCTGGGCACCTGCCACTTTGCTTGGCACATGGTAAGTATACAATAAATACTGATAAGTAAGTGAATGAATAATGGATGAATGGTATTATAGAAAATTTCTTAATTATATGACTTCTATGTAACTAGTTTCTACATTTTCAACTCACTACACAAAAATTTCTCGGGTGGAATAAGTAGTAATCTCTTTATATCTAAAAAATTGTGAAATTTGAAGTTTCTGTTTGGTAAACTGGCCATGACGAAGATGTGTTTTTGCAGGATACTAATGTCCTGTGGGTTATTAAGGATTTGGAGTGTGTGTGAATGGGAGGGCAATGAGGAAAGTTCTTTGCTGAAGTAAATTTTGGATTAAACAAAGATAAAGCACTTGTTTATCACAGTGAATTTTCAAACCATTAGTAAATTAATAGTGTTTCCAAGTCATATTTAATTTTACAACAAGCACAGTTACCCACAACTCCCCACTTCTACCACTGGGGGCAATATCTAAATATTTTATGAGGTGTTAGTGTTTCGCTGACCCTAACATGGAAAATTCTGACAAAGAGGTTGGCCAGCTTCTTGTGCAGTGTTATTTTCAACAGATCTGCACTCCCGGAACAACTCATGTCCCATATGGAGGCCTTTCGAAATATTTCCTGGTTACTGCTCTCTCGTCAAATGACCATAGCAAACTTGGAGCACGGCTGAAACAGCTCATCCTCTGATAGTGTCGTGTTCCATTCCTGCATGCGGGGTAGAACTGCCTTGCATCTTCAATCCCCAGCTAATCTCTACTTTCTATCCAAAGCATCACAGGTGCTTCTTACTTTGTTCTCTCCTGATTTAGGAAATACAATGATTTCTTAAATTCTTATATTTTGTCTCTTAGGCCTACAAAAAAGCAAAAAGGAATTTAACCCTTTCAAATTTCCTCTGAAAAAATTACAATATAAGTGTTTGTCTGTGGTCCCTTTCTTAACGTTTTATTACTTATTGTTTACTTATAAAGGAAAAAGGTGTATTTTTCTAGATGATTTGAATGACCTCCCTCATGGATTTTTGTTAGGATCTCCTCATGACCAGGAATTTTTGCTCTAGTGCAGAAGGAGGGGAGAAACAAAAAGGAAAATCATTAAGAATACAGTCAATTTTAGATTCCTAATTCCTAATTACTTTCTCACCCAAAAAGGAAATAATATTTAATTGTTGAATTTTCATCAGGTTAACTGGCAAAATGACTGAATTAACCAGGGAGGGTATTGTTAACATCATAATTTGTTTGGAATTAGGCTGTGGGAAAGAGGACTTTCTACAGGAAGTTAAGCCAAGTTAAACAGAGAAGGGGGAAAAAAATACTTTTATTCCCTTTACTGCAAGTCTGGGTTAAAGGGTTGATTATGTGGGAAGATGCCAGAGGGTCAGATATACAAACCCAAGGAATCTGGCTTCTTGACAAATACCCAAATATAACTTATGGCTGCAAGTACTTTTTCCTATTTTGTTCCATTAATTGGGGAATTCTGGTATAGATGGTTATCAAAACCTGAAGGAGATAGTTTATTATTTCTTATACATAATTTAGATATTTATAAAGTAAATAAAAAATATTGTAATATATTTTTGCAAGCATGCTTATATGGTTTCATAGACACTATATTGTTCACTTGAAATGTAACATGTTTATTACACTATTGGTCACTAGTGTATTTTTATACATGTATAATATCATGGCCTTATTGAATCTGTAGAGATTTTTAACAAAAAAGACCATTTCACAAAAATTATGTATTATTTTTCTTAATTAAATATGAAGCTACATTAATTTGACATTTGTATGTTTTATTGGAAAGTTGACTTAAAATGAAATCACTCAATAATGTAAATAACTAGAATCAAACTGTAAGAATAATTGCTTCAGCTTAAACCAAGAGTCAGTTTGATGTCATTATCTCTGTTATTAACAGATGCTTACACTGTAAAATAACTCTTCTGAGGTCACCCTGAACTGTGTTGCCTTATTTTAGCACAACTTTGGTCCCATATATACACTGCTCCATGTTGCTCTATATTTATCAATATAAATATTACAGCATTGTTAGTATAGTAAATGCCTCCTCATCTGTATTGATTGTCTCTTTTCCAAGAATCATAGTGCTGTTATTTTCACTTAAGATTAATGTTCTTTCAGTTGTGATTTTTAGAGTTGAAAGAAATCCCTTAAACCCACTTAAAACACAAAATAATTTCTTTTTCTTCCTTTTTCTCTTCCCAACCCATGCCTTATGGCTGTTCTGATTTAAATCTGTTTTGAATTAATTGTTCTTTTGACCAAGAGCTAATAATTTTTTCCCATAATCCATTCACCCTACTTTAGAAAGTTCAAATGTTATTTTCTTCCTTTCTAACTAAGGACTGCTGCTATGTGTCCGCTGGCAGTAAGCAAACAGAAATGCCAGTGAATATGGAATTAAGATCAGACTCTAGGCCTGCAATTTAATGAGAATGAACAGGCCATACGTACTTCTTTACTAAGAAATCTTCCTTCCATATGTTTTATTTAGCTGCTGCTCTGGAAAACATGCAAAATGACCTGTCTTGTACAACACAGTTGGCCCTCTGTATCTGTTGGCACCCCATCCACGGACTCAACCAAACACATGCACAGAAACTCTAAACAAATTGTATTTAGAGAGGAAGATATTTTATCTAACTCCACCAATTCAATGATAGTTTCTAAAAATTAAAGTTGTGTCAAAAAATGTAAACAGTCAGGTGGGAAATACTGTGTCAAATTATCAATTGTCTTTTAAATCCTATGCATGAAGTATATACAAGTGAATTATTTCTTTTATTTAAAAACAAACAAACAAACAAAAAAGTTGGTGCATTACAGTAGCTGTTGAAACTTGTCTGTACTCATGTGCAAACTTCAGAGAAACAGTGAAGACTAACCCACCTAAGCACAACTATCTAGATTCCAGGGACAACTCTTATTAGAATGAATCTTGCTTGTTTTTTCCTAAACCATATGATATTTACACAGCTTTATAAATATCCCCCAAATCATTTCCTTCAAATCATTTTACTGACAAGTTTTAATTTGCCTCCCTATCCTTCCAAATAACACCCATCTGCATACATTCTATGTTTAGCATGAGCACTCTTTCCAGCTCATACTTACAGGCATAGAAAAGTGAGACTAAATGTCCCCATGCTTTCCAATTGATAATGTTGGCTTTTTCTATCTTCAGTCTTTACTGTTAACTTTGAGTAAAAACCACATAAATGGACAACTCATTTCTTCTGTTATAGTCCCAAAATATAGATACAAAATGCAGTTTCTGACAAACTTTTCTTAGGGTTAGACTGATCATAGACTCATAGTAATTTAAAATAATACAGATTCTCATTTTTCACTTTACAAATGAGGAAACTTAGAGCTAAAGAGGTTGAATAACTTAAACTTCCACAAACTACAATTGCTCTATAATTTTGGATTAGGTCCTCAAATTTTGCATGGAGTTATTGAAAATTCAGACAGATTGTTTTCACATCTGAAATTCATATTAAAATTAAAAGATTAGTGCTATATTTAATATTTTAAATCACTTATTTTCTTTATTACTATAAGGAGCAGAAGCTATGTGCAAAGCTATCTTTTACCAGAAGTCTCATCTCCAAGAATAAATCCTGCTGTATCAATTTCATAACATCAAAATGGCCAGTGATAAACACGGAGGTAGAAGATGAGAAAGAGAAGTGGAGAAGCAGAACTCGGCTCAAGAATTCTTACGCCACCAGTAAGATGTTAGATTTATCTTTCGTCCTGTTGAAAGTGCTACTCAGAATTTAAAAAAAAAAAAATCATCTGCTCAGGTGCATAGTAATCGGTGGTTATGAATGAAAGAGAATATGTGCTGAGAAGTCTAGTTAAAATATCAGAGTCAGAAAGAGAGGGTGAACCCTATTAGAAAATAAAAAAGTCTTACTTTTCCTGACTTTTGAAATCAGGACAAGATGAAAATGCATTCCCACATATAAAGGATTTCCATTTCCATTACCCATTATCTATCTGTTGTCCATTAACTCTGTTGGCATGGAGATTTTGGAGAATGGGATCTAGTTTTAAAAGGAAGAAGACAAATCAGGATAGCAAGTCTCTGTGGAATCATCCCATTAATTGCTCACCTTATGGGGTTACATCCAAGATTTATGCTTCTGTTCTGTGGATGGGTCTCTGCCCCTTGTAAAGCAGAATTTGTTGATTCTGACCCCTCAGATGCACATTTTTCCTGTTATCTTCAGAGTCTCTATGCTTGGATAGTAATGAATTAAATATAACAGTTGTGGGAGAGATTAGTCATCATTTTGTTAAAATACCTCTTCATCTGATCTTTCCATCAAGTCACTATTCCAATTCCAGGAGTGCATATGATGCTCTAAATGTATAAATAAGTCTTATAAGTTTAACTTTATTAATAGGAGGTTAGAATTTTTGAGACATCAGGTATTGATTTATGCTTGATATATTTTTTTTAAATATCCAGGTAGACTTCCCTTAGATATCCACATTTCTGCATTATAATTATAGAATAATGCTATTTTGTATCACCATTCTGTATATTTATGGGAAAAGTAATAAAATAATTTCTCTATTGTCCCTTAGACTCTCTACATGTTTATACCAGGGAAGTCAAACTTTCTAAGTGCTAGGATATAGCAGTAACAAAATAGGCGGGGGGAAAGTGGCCTCATGGAGCTTAAATAATATTGGGAGAATAGAAAGTAAACAAGATAAATTAGTAAACATACAGTGCGTCAGGTAGTAGCTAGTGTTGAAGAGGAAAAGAAAATCAGGGTAAGATGATAAGAAATGGTATTGGTTGGGGAGGGTCTTAAAATTTTGGACAGTGTTATTAGGGAACATAATATTGGTGGGAGAAAATATTTGAGTCAAGACCTGAAGGAAGTGAGGGAAGAATCCCACAAAGGAAAAAAATGAGTTGGCACCAAAATAATAAGGGCAGGGGCCCTGACGGAAGCATGTGCTAGATGTTCAAGGAACACCGAGAAAGCCAGTGCAGCTACCACAGCACGAGCAAGGGTGAGAAAGGCCAGAGACGAGACCAGAGGGACAGCAGAGCCAGTCTGTGAATTTGACTGTCACACTGAGTGAAAGGGGAAATCTTAGGAAGATTTATGAGCAATCCAATGACATTGTCTGAGTTATGCTTTAGTGGGATCCCTCTAGCTGCTCTGTTAAATTAAATCGAACAGGTTAAGAAAAGAATCAGGAAGACCAGTTAGGAGGCTATTTTAATAATGTAGGCAAGAAATTCTGGTGTTATAGATTAAGGTGGAATGAAGTAGTCAGTGTTTGGAGAAGCTATGAAGTTATAGTCATTAGGATTTCTCATGGATTAGATGTGCATGTCAGTAAAAGAGAGAAGTCAAGACCCCAAGGTTTTTGGCCTAAGCCATTGGATTATGGAGATGCCATAACAGATATCAAGAACAATCTGAAGGAGCAGCTTTAGTGGGGGATGGGAGATTGGATATATGGAGCTTCGTTTTGGACCCTTCAACTTTGAGATGCTATTAGACATCTAAAAAGGAAAGTCCATTAATCAGGTGAATGTGGAGCTCAGAGAAGAGATCTTAGCTGAAGATAAAATTGGGGAATCATCATAAAATTAAAAGGAGACCAGTGAGCGTGTCTGTGTGTCTTTCTTCACCTGCTCTCAGTGTACAGGTGCAGATAGGTAGGAGGCTGAAAAGGAAAATTGAAATGTGTTGAAGAAAATAATCATTATTGTTGGCAATGGAATTATGGTCAGCTAAGAGTGAAAGTGGCAACGTGAAGGGATTGAAGGGCCATGTAAAGTTGGAAGAATCAGTGGAATTAGTGGTCCAGGGCAGTAGAAAAATTCTTATAGTTATGGTATTGGAGAAGTGAGCTGGTGCATTAGTCAAGTTTCTGCAGAGAAACAGAACCAATAGTATATATATGTAGATGTGTACAGAGAAATATATTATGGGAATTGGCTCACTTGGTCATGGAAGCCAAGAAGTGCCAGGGTATGCCACCTCCAAGCTGGAGAACCAGGAAAGTTGGTGGTATAACTCTCAGTCCAAGGCTGAAGGACTGAAAACTGAGAGCTCCAATCTTTAAGGGTAGGAGAAGATGAATGCTTGAACTCAAGAAGAGAGAGCGAATTTGCCTTTCCTCCGCTTTTTTATTCTATTTGGGTCCTTAACAGATTGGATGATGCCCACTCACATTGGGAGTGATGGATCTTCTTTACTCTGTCTAGTGATTCAGATGCTTATCTCTTCAACATCACTCTCACAAACACATCCAGGAATAATGTTTTGCCAGCTCTCTGGAGATGCCTCGATCCAGTGATGCTCACACATAAAATTAATATTTACAGCTCGGAAGATTCAATGTGGTAGCCAAAGAATCAGTTGTGTGGAATGGACATGAAAAAGGGTTGAGATTTTTGGAAATGGTGACGTGAATGACTGAGATAAAGTGGAGAAGAAGATTATTAGAGAATAGGTCAGGAATCGAGAAATCGTGATATAGGACAAATCACCAAGAATGAAACCAATTTCACCAACAACCAAGACAAGAATTGAAGAGAATGACAGTGAGTCAATATTCAGTAATGTAACAACCCCAAAACTCAGAGGCTTAAAACAGTAATTTACTATTACCTCTCATAGTTCAGTGTGCTGACGAGGCTAAGCTTGGCATTTTCTTTTGGGGGCTTTTCTGCAGTGGCAGGCAGTTTTTGGTTGGGATCTTTTCTGAGGCTGTCAGCTACTGTGCCTTCACATGGCCTCTCTATGTGACTTGGGCTTCTCTCAGAAGGTGGCCCCAGAGTAGTCACCCTTCTTACATGGTGACTGGCTTCTAAGAGGCAGGGAGAAGAAGGTACCAGCCCAAGTAAGGAAACAGAAATGGCATAAGGACACTTTCACTGTATTTTACTGATCAAAGCTATTAAAAAGCCTAAGACATTTTAAGAGTAGAGAAATATGCCAAGGTCATATCGTAGAAAAAAAAATGTAAGAGCCGTCTTCGGACAATACTGTTAGCCACAGACAGGGAATAAGTTCAATGAATAAGGATTAGTCACTTAGATGGGTGGAGATGGCAGAGATAATAGTACAATGTTAATGACAGCAAAAAGGGATTATTTAAGTCATGAATGGAGTCCGTGAGAGACATAACCAATTGCCCTCTCTCTATATTTTTCCTTTCTTCTTTGGAAACAGAACCCTGAATTTACTCACTGAGACACTGTGTACTAAGGCAAAAAGGGATTATTTAAGTCATGAATGGAGTCCGTGAGAGACATAACCAATTGCCCTCTCTATATATTTTTCCTTTCTTCTTTGGAAACAGAACCCTGAATTTACTCACTGAGACACTGTATACTAAGATTTAATTTATCAGCCTCACTTGCAGTGGTAGATGGATAGATGATAGAGAGAAACATACATACATATATACATGGATAGTTATGCAATTAATTGTGGCCAATGAGACATAAACAAAAGATTTTTAGTGAAACACGCAGGCAAACCCTTTAAAACTGGCAAAGACATCTGGTGTGTACCTCTTTTGTCTCATTTCCTTGGTCTTCTCTCTCTCTCTCTCTGGATCATAGATACATGAGTTTTCTTTAATGCATAACAAATTATCACTAACTTAGTGTCTTAAAATAATCCACATTTATTATCTCATAGTTTGTGGATCAGAAGTCCAGACACAGTTTAGCTACTTCTCAATTTCAGGGTCTCACCAGGTTTTAGCCCAGGACTTGGCTAGGGCTGCAATCTCACTAGAGGCTCACAGGGGAAGGACCTTCTAAGCTCCCTGAGGTTGTTGGCAGAGTTCATTTCCTTGCAACTGTAGGAATGAGGGCTTCAGTTTCCTACTGGAGGCCACTATTAGCTCCTAGAAGCTTCCTACAGGTTCTCGTCACGTGGGCTGCTTGGTTCATGGCAGCTTGCTTCTTCAAGGCTGGTGGGGGAAAGATGCTGGAGTCAGTCTGCTAGACAAATGAAGTGTTGCACAATGTATGTAATCATGGCAGTGGCATAGTATCCTATTTACCATATCCCGTTGACGAGAAGCAAGTCACAGGTCCCGCCCAACTCAAGGGAAGGGGATTGCATAAGGCACGAACACCAGAACACAAGGAGTGTGATGTGTCACCGTGTGATCTGTCTGCTACGGTGTGTGTAATGATGACAACTCCACAACTATCTTGTGATCCTGAAGATGGGAGTTAAGTGATAAGGACAGAAAACAGGTCCTTGAGTATTTCATAGAGGTGCAGAACAACCTTGAAATGCCTGCCTGTGGTCTTCTTATGGCATGAGAAAATAAACCTCTAATTTGCATAACCCCTGTATTTTTTATCTCTGTCATTAGTAGCTGAACACAATCCTTTACTGACTCAGGGACTACTTTTTTTCTTATTTAACCGCTTTCTAAACTATGTATTAGGCACATAATTACATACATAATCTCATTTTTTTTCTACAAAAGACTTGAGAGGCAGATGTTCTTCCCCTCATTGTAGATGATCATCCATCAAAACAGCCTGCATTATTAATTATAAGTTGATAAGCCCCCAAATGGTAACTCTGCTGTCTCCACTTCAGATCTCTGAATTTCTTATCTTTGATATACCAAGGTGCTTCATATTCGAAGTGCTATTTTTCTAGTTCCCCAAATCAGAAATATGGGAATGTCTCCTTATCATGATTGGGCATGGTTCCTCTGGGGTTTAAGTGAATAGTGATCTGTAGTGTCACTCAAAACTGAGAAGGCACAGGGTGTTTTGCACAATAAATGCTATAAGTTAAGTTTGCGGGAATGTAAATTTCATCTGTAGAATCCATTGGCAAGAGATTAATCTTTGCAGTGGAAAAGCTCTGCTATTCCTAGATGCTCTGGCAAGACTCAGAAAAGCAGAAAGAAAAAAAGATGTGTGGCTCCAAGAGCAAGCAAGCGCATCTCAGGATCTGAAAATTCACTCTCCCAACCAGGCAGCATAAGTGGGAGAGGAAGAGAGTAGTCACAGTTCACTATAGCTCTGGGGCAGCACTGTTGAATAAAATTTTCCTGCAATGATGAAGTGTTCTGTATCTGTTCTGTCCAATGTGGCAGCTGCTAGTGACATGGCTATTAAATAGTTAAAATGTGGCTAGTGTGACTGAGGAACTAAATTTTTTCTTCTACTTAATGTTAATGAATTTAGATCTAGATGTTCATGTATGGTTAGCATATTGGGTGATACAGCTTTGAAGACTGTGAAGTTTCCTTTGACATATCAGGCTAGCTGCTAGAGAAAGGGCCGTGAGCCAAAGTTAGTGGAAGCCGTACCATACTGGACAGGAGAAATAAAAAGACCGAGGCACTTGATCAAAGTTAGAAGGGAGCAGCCTTGAGAAAAAAAGTCCACCTTGGACCTTCTCCACAAAGTGCTAAACGCCCTCCAGTTAGCAAGTTCAAAGGGGTTTGGAGAGAAAATTAACAAGTTTCTGTGCTGGCATGTGTATATTATTTTATTATTTTGATCACATTTACATAATTCGACATCTAAAATATCAGCAATGGCAAAAAGTATGTGGTCCCTTCATGGAAGCCTTAATTTTTAAACATCATTTTTAAAAGTTACAAAAGTAATAACGTATTTATGATAAAAGGTTTGGAAAATATGGAAAATTCTAAAGAAAGAAAATAATCACTGGTAATTCCATCACTAAGAGTTAACTTATGTTAAACTTTCAATATATATATTTTTTATTTTTTTCAGTTTATATTTGTGTATTTGTATTTATGTATGTGTTTAAGCATGCGTACATACATATATTTATAAATATATAAGTATGCAGGTGTATATATCACACTTCACACACATATATTTGAATATTTAATATACTTCAGCTAATACTGGTTTGTAAACTGTTTTGTTTCCTTAACAATAGATTATGAATATATTTACATGGTTTTTCATTAACCTGCAATGTGACTTCAAATGGGAATTGACTTGATGTAATGCTTAGCCACCTGGACTTTGGAGCTGAACTACCAGAATTCCCATCCCAATGTACGATTTACTAATCATGTGACCTTGGGCAAGTCCCTAATCTCTCCGTATCCCAGTTTTCTCACTTCAGAATGTTGCTGTGATGAGTAAATAGTTATTAAATGTATAGAATATGTGCAGAGGGAGAGGATATACCTTGCAATACAAAGTGGAGTTGGGGGATGGGGGAGGGGGAGGGAGGTTGGGGATAATTGGGTGGGGAACATGGGGTACAAACGCAATTTGTGGTAATGGGCATGCTGCCAGTATAGATCTGGCCTTCATATATTGGGCACGAGGGGTGACAATCAGCTTTGTATCTCATGAATATTCATAACCAATAAAAAAATCTGGCATGTGGTAAGGATTATATCTGTGAGCTATTATTTTTATCCTTATTAATGGTTGAATACTATCCCATTGAATGTGTTATAATTTAAACAACAAATCTCAGAACAATTGCACCCATAAATACCTCTGTTTTAATACTTATAAAACATAACAGAATATATCAGCATCACTCATTGAAGTAGTGGTTTATGTCATAAAAGATCAGAAAAAAAGGTAAATGAGGTTAGTTTGGTCCCTGTTGAAAGTAAATTAAAAAAAAAACAAGGTATAAATACATGATAATTGTTTTATGCATATATACGTAGAATTAATTTAGTATGTTGTAATTTTGGAGAAGAGGAGAAGGTCTTCGTCGTGGGAAAGGCAGATGTAACCTGATTGGACCTTTGTGTGTCTCTAGCTTTGGCTGTAAATGCCCTAATGGTTTTTCTACTCTCTTCTGTATTCTCTTCATTGAGCGTCTTGGTCCCTTCCTCCCTCCTTCCTTTCTTCATCTCTTCCTTCCATCCTCTGTCCATTCTTCCTTCCTTCACTCCTCTAATAACTGCTTATTGAGACCATGTCATAATTGGCATTGAGAACACAAAAACTACTAGCATCCATTTTTGCCCCATCTTTGAGGGACAGTACCAAATAGAGGTGAGAGCAGTCAAAGGCCAGACACAAGTAGGTGTGAATACCAGTACTTTCACATCTAAGCTGCTGGATTTTAGGCACGTGACTTAAACCTTCTGAGCTTGAGATTTTCAATTCTCAGAATCATTGTGAGAATAAATAACAGAGAATGTATAAAGCACCTAGCACAACCATAAGCACCCGAGAATGGTAAGTTCATAACTTTTCCTGTCCCTCTGCCCACACACCAGTGAATGAGACCAAAGAGTGTTTTCACACTAGCCCCTCTTCAGTGTGGGCCCTGAACACCTCTGCCTTAGCTGCTCCTCTTTAAATACTCAAAGCCTTTTGATGATCTGTTTACTCCAGGAATAATCACCATCAATTGAAGAAAGCACAAGGGTAGATGAAAAAGAAAAATAGAATGTGGCCCAGCTATTCCAGTTTAGCCTGTGTTAGACAGACAACATGACCACGAAAACTTCAAGTAAGCCGGGCACAACCCAACAGCCCTAGGAGCTCACGTCTCTAACTTTAAGGCTCTTGTGTTCTTAGGACATGAACCACAGAAACGGGTATTTTCTTAATACATCTCAGGTTTTGAGTAATTGCCAGATATCAAAAGACAGGAAGAAGCATGCCCATTTGTATCATGTGCACTAGTTCTGAATTTCATTTTTCTTTTCATAAAAAGTTGAAGGTGTGATTATGATGCATAATATACTTCTGTAAATATAACGTACTTCTTCTGGAAATATGTTTTCTTCCATAACCTGATAACTCTATTGATTAAAAATGATATTTAGTTGGCTATTCACAAGGAATGAACATTCTCACCCCACTTGGGCTCAACTCTTTCATTCTTCTATCAGGCAGACATTGAGAGATCTCTGTAACTCCTGAAATTTTGAATGACTGTGAGCCCTCAAATCTGTAATGACTGGTTGCCTTACATTTCTCTTTTTGTTCTCTGTGTCATTTACATGATCTGTAGTTTTTGACAGTTCTGAGAGTTTTAGTTTCTCCCTTTCCCCTTTCCCCAACAAGAATGAGTAGGTTCTTATGAGCTTTGGGTACTTGTTCTGAATGCCGATCCACCCTAAGAGAAGCAGAATTTCCATCAAAGTGTGTGCCTCCACCACTCTCACAGAAAAGGCCTGCACACAACGATCTATTTGGGTTTTTTCTCCCTTTAGGTAGCAAAATTCAGTTTCTTTGTCTCTTTTTAATTTAAATATTTTCTTTTCTTTTATTTTGTCGACATACAATGTGGTGGATTATTGTGGCCAATTACCAAAACTTCCCTCCCACCTCCCTCTCCCCCCTCCCTCCCAACAATGTCCTTTCTGTTCGCTTGTCGCATCAATTTCAATGAATTGCAATTGTTATGTCTTCTTCCCCCCCCCCCCCCTTTTTTTTTTTTTTTTTGGGGGGGGGGTTTTTTTTTTTTTTTTTGGGGGGGGGGTTTTTTTTTTTTTTTTTGGGGGGGGGGTTTTTTTTTTTTTTTTTGGGGGGGGGGTTTTTTTTTTTTTTTTTGGGGGGGGGGTTTTTTTTTTTTTTTTTGGTGTGTGTGTATTTATTTATTTATTTTTAGCTCCCACAAATAAATGAGAACGTGATATTTCTCTTTCTGTGCCTGACTTGTTTCACTTAATATAATTCTCTCTAGGTCAATCCATGTCATTGCAAATGGCAGTATTTCATTCTGTTTTATAGTTGAGTAGTATTCCACTGTGTAAATATACCACATATTCCATATCCACTCATCTGATGATGGACATTTGGGCAGGTTCCAACTCTTGGCTATTGTAAAGAGTGCTGCAATGAACATTGGGGAACAGGTATACCTTTGACTCGATGATTTCCATTCCTCTGGGTATATTCCCAGCAGTGGGCTAGCTTGGTCATATGGTAGATCTATCTGCAATTGTTTAAGGAACCTCCATACCATTTTCCATAGAGGCTGCACCATTTTGCAGTCCCACCAACAATGTATGAGAGTTCCTTTTCCTCCGCAAGCTCGCCAGCATTTATCAGCAAATATTTTCTCCCACTCTGTTGGTTGTCTTTTAACTCTGTTAAGTTGTTTGAGTTCCTTGTATATTCTGGATATTAATCCTTTGTCGGATGTATATTTTGCAAATATTTTCTCCCACTCTGTTGGTTGTCTTTTAACTCTGTTAAGTTGTTTGAGTTCCTTGTATATTCTGGATATTAATCCTTTGTCGGATGTATATTTTGCAAATATTTTCTCCCACTCTGTTGGTTGTCTTTTAACTCTGTTAATTGTTTCTTTTGCTGTGCAGAAGCTTTTTAGTTTGATATAATCCCATTTATTTATTTTTCGTTTGGTTGCCCATGCTTTTGGGGTCATATTCATGAAATCTGTGTCAAGTCTTACTTCCTGAAGTGTTTCTCCTAAGTTTTCTTTAAGAAGTTTTATTGTTTCAGGGTGTATATTTAATTCTTTAATCCATTATGAATTTATTTTAGTGTATGGTGAGAGGTATTGGTCTAGTTTCATTCTCCTGCATATTGATATCCAGTTCTCCCATCACCATTTGCAGAAGAAGCAGTCTCTTCCCCAGTGTATAGGCTTGGTGCCTTTGTCAAAGATCAGATGGCTGTAGGTGTGTGGGTTGATTTCTGGATTCTCTATTCTATTCCATTGATCAGTATGTCTGTTTTTATGCCAGTACCATACTTTTTTGCTTATTATAGCTTTGTAGCATAGTTTAAAGTCAGGTAGTGTTATGCCTTCAGCTTTATTTGTTTTGCTCAGCATTGCTTTTGCTATGCATGGTCTTTTGTTATCCCATATAAATGTCTGGATAGTTCTTTCCATTTCTGAGAAAAATGTCATTGGAATTTTGATGGGGATTGCATTGAATTTGTATATCACTTTGGGTAGTATGGACATTTTCGCAATGTTGATTCTTCCAATCTATTTCCATCTATTTGTATCCTCTCCAATTTCTCTCAGCAGTGGTTTGTAGTTCTCATTATAGAGATATTTTACATCCTTAGTTAACTCAATTCCTAAGTATTTTATTTTTTTGGTGGCTATTGTTAATGGGCAAGCTTTCTTGATTTCTCTTTCTGCGTGTTCACTATTGGAGAAAAGAAATGCTACTGATTTTTGTGTGTTGATTTTGTATCCTGCTACTTTGTTGAAATCCTTTATCAACTCCAAGAGTTTTATTGTAGAGGCTTTAGGCTGTTCAATATATAGGATCATGTCATCTGCAAACAGGAACAGTTTGACTTCATGCAAGGTTGGTTCAACATATGCAAATCAATAAATGAGATACACCATATTAATAAAATCAAACACAAGGACCATATGGTCATCTCTATAGATGCTGAAAAAGCATGTTGAATTTGATATAACTCAACATTCATTCATGACAAAAACCCTCTATAAGTTAGGTATAGATGGAAATTATCTCAACATAATTAAAGCCATATATGATAAACCCACTGCCAATATCATCCTGAATGGGGAAAAGCTGAAAGCTATTCCTTTAAGAACAGGAACTAGACAAGGATGCCCACTCTCACCACTCCAATCAACATAGTGTTGGAAGTACTAGCCAGAGCAATCAGAGAAGAGAAGGAAATAAAAGGCATCCAGATTGGAAAAGATGAAGTCTTTGTCTCTTTCTATGTGCAGCAGGTCAGTTGCTGGACTGAGTGACTCTGACACTAACCAAGAGAGTGACATAGGATATCCACTTCTGTTTCTAGGCCTTTCAGTTTACTGATCTGAAAGTGAATTCTTTGGGCTAAATAATGTCTTCCAATTCTTACATTCTGTGACATTATTATAAATTTTTGCTACTTCTCTGGGAAATCCTCTTATGAAAAATTTCTTTACACAATTTCTTAAAAAGTCAGTGTGATGAAAGAAAAGAACAGGGCAAAGTAATAGTGGGATTCTTCCTTTTTTTTTTGCCTTTTTTCGTGTCCGGCAACAGATCGCAACCCTCAGTGTCGTGCCCGTACCGGACTGGGACTGGCAACGGGATCGCAACCCTCGGCGCTGCGCCCACACCTCGCTCAGCCAGTGAGTGGGAACCGGTCTGTATGTGGGATCCGAACCCTCGGCAGGAGCACTGCCGCGCTCCCAAGTGGCGCACTGTAGTAGTGCGCCACCAGGCCGGCCCAATAGTGGGATTCTTGAAGGTGAATGGTCAGGGATGGTTTTGCTGAGGAGGTGATAGTAACCTGAAAATGACAAGAAAAACTGCCCTACTAAGATCTGGGGAAGAGCATTAGATGCTGAGAGAACAGTTTTAAGAGAAAAGGCTCTAAGGTAAGAAGGAAGTTGGCATGTTGGAGAACAAAAAGGACAACTGTCTAGCTAAAGCATGGAAACAGTGCAGAGACTGGTGTGAGAGCATGGAGAATTGGCTGGAGGCCAGACAACATTCTCCCTTACAAGCCAGTGTCATGGTGGGCTGAGGCACATGTAGTTGAGATGAGTGCAAGGAATTGTGGGTAAGGTAGGGGTTCAGACTGCTTCCTTAAATCTGGAGGAAATTTCACCAGCAAAATCTCCAGAAATAATGCCAAATGTTTTACCATGATACACTGCTGGGACTGATTTTTCAAAAGATTTAAATCCAACATTGCCCTGTGCCCTTTATCTAAAGAGAGTTTATTTAAAGAAAATCAGAGTTATATTCTATCCAGTCTTTTTTTTTTTTTTTTTTTTCCCCCAGAATGCTTTTGATCAAAGGGGATTCCAGAAAATTTTTTAAAAAAAAAAAGAGTTTTTTTTTTTCCCACTTTTTTTTTTTTTTTTTCCCCCAAAAGGCTTTTGATCAAAGGGGATTCCAGAAAATTTTTTAAAAAAAAAAAGAGTTTTTTTTTTTCCCACTTTTTTTTTTTTTTTTTAATTTTTTTTTTTTTAAAGAAAATCAGAGTTATATTCTATCCAGTCTTTTTTTTTTTTTTTTTTTTCCACCAGAATGCTTTTGATCAAAGGTGACTGCAGAAAATTTTCTAACATAAATAAATTATAAAACAAGCTTCAGGAAAAGTTATAAAGTTCAAACTATAATGTAATTGTATAATCCCACTGAATATGAATGTCCATTAGGTAACATTATAGGTTTTGCACATAAAAATGAATATAATTATCTCATTAATTTCTTTTTTATTTAAAAAATGACCGGCAATATCAACCATTGCTATTAAAGATTTCAAACCCAACATCAGTCTGTAGGTTTGCAACTGATGATGTAATAAGATGAGTCACTTTCACAATTAAAGTAATTAATGAATATAGATTTTAAGAGTAGAATAGTAATGACACTGTTTTTTAATGTAAACTGAGGGGTAGAATTAGATATTAATAATTGTGACACTGATAAGAAAAGAGTATTTTTTTAGGGTGATCTAGTAAAATGTATGAGTGCTTCACAGACAGATTCATGTTCCAAATCTGTTCCAGCAGATTTCTTTACTGCTATGAATCCTTTGCCATCACTTGGCCTCAGTAACTTTATCTGTAAAATGAAAATGATAATTTCTCTATCTCAGGATTATTTTTCTTTAATAAATAAGGTAGTGTTGGCAAGCCTTTACTAAAGTGGATTCATGATTAGGAGCCCTCCCATAATTCATCCCATCACCTGAGCCTGTCAACATCCCCCTTCCATCCCCAAGTCACTTCCCTGCCATAAGTCACACTTAGGTAAGGCACACCAGGGACTGATATGGTTCAATAATGTGGTTAGTTTCATTTAAGTTTGGTAAGTTAGTGATGTATGATGCATTTTATCCCAGATTAGTTTTGCAGATGTAATGGATTAGTTGCCTGTCCACTTTTTCCCTGATAGAAAAGATACCCATCACGGCACTTCTGGTCGAGATGTCGGAATAGACGGCCCCCAGCGTCACTCTCTCCCACAAGTCAACGAGTTTACAACTATAAAAATGTAACATCAGCCAAGCTGGGGCCACTAGAGCTCAGGTGAAGAGGAGGAGAGACCTACGGAACTCACGAAAGCGGGAGAAACCATGAAGAGAGAAAGAAGAAACTGCTATCAGTGTTTCAGGCCACAGCCACTTTAATGCTGGAGCACAGGGAGCAGGAGCCAGCAGAAGCCGCAGCTGTGCCCTTTAGATGGAGTTACTTGGAGGCAGAAGGGGAGAAGAGGACTATGGTGGCCCCCAGGACAGCAAGGCCACTAACAAGGTTCCTGTGGACCCACGCAGGAGCAAGGAGCCAGAAAAGCTGAAAAAGGGAAGCCACCCTTCACCAGAAGCTGGTGATTCATCACAAGGGACGGGCACATGACCCATCCCATGGGAATTTTTGGAGCACAGGCAGTGTGGGAGACGGGCCCACCAGGAAAACACTGGCACACAGCAAGGACAGCCGATCTGCCCCCCCAATCAGTGCAGGACCATTCAGAGGAGACTGGTCAGGAATGCAGAATTGCATGGGGTGCAGTTCGATGAAAATATTCAGGCCCAGATCAAAGTTTCTACACAACTCAGGTGCACTGAGTATCTGGAGAGCCGGAATTACCTATAAGGTCAACTATTAAACCCTGAGCTCCACAAAAAGCCTTCCCTAGGGAAACAGGAACAAAGCAGCAATTTACCTCAACCATAGGGCTCAAGTACTGGTTCCCACAGGAAGTTCTCCCATTTTAGAAGCAAGCAAAGGACAAAAACTTAGTTCCGGCCCAGGTACACCATGAATGCCTTGGGGCCCACCAGGGGACATGAGGCATGGAGCTAGGGTCAGGACCCCAACCCACAACCACACATACCGCCACCCAGGAACCTGAGGATTGCAGCCAAGGACTGGACCCCACTCCCACATACAGGCATACTTCCAATGCCTCGGGGACTGCCTAGGGGCCCAAGGTATGGAGAATGGGACTGGACCCCCTCTGCCCCCACAACCAGGCACACTACACCAGTGCCTCAGGGCCTGCCCTGGGAGCCAGGTCATGGAGAAGGGAAGTGGATCCCCCTCCCACCACCAGACACACCACACCAGTGCATTGGGGCCTGCTGTGGACCCAGCACATGGAGAAAGGGACTGGACCCCTTCCCACAACCAGGTACCCTGTGCCAGTGCCTCAGGGCCCACCCTGGGACCCGGAGCATGGGGAAGGGGACATGGCCCCCCTCCCACAACCAGGCACCCCATGCCAGCACCTTGGGGCCTGCCCTGGCACCTAGGGCATGGAGAAAGGGACCAGTCCCGCCTCCCACAACCAGGCACACTACGCCAGTGCCTTGGTGCCTGCCTAGGGACCCAGGGTAAGGAGCTGGGGACTGGAACCCCTCCCACAACCAGGCACACCTTGCCAGCACCTCGGGACCCACTCGAGGACCCGGGGCATGGAACCGGGGATCAGACACTCTCCACAACCAGGCACACTGCCAGCACCACGGAGCTGGCCAAAAACATCTCCTCCATGTGGGTGGCCCACCACAGCCACTACGATAACCATGGCTGTCATGAAGGCGGCTAGATGCCACAACCACCATGCAGATGGTCTGCCAGCCATTGGAGTGAGATGACACAAGGAGAGTCACCAGCAGAGATAAAGAAAGGAGGAGGACGTCTGTCTCCACAGAGCCTGTTTCATAGTGATGGAAGAGACATCTGCTCTATGATAGTACCAGGGGACCTGAACACACCTCTCAGCATTGAACAGATCATTTAGGCAGCAAATCAACAGAGTAACCATTATTCTTTCAGAGGGAGAGAAGAAATCTAGGGTGATTAGAGGGGGGAGGGGGGAGAAAAAGGGGGATAGGGAGGGATTGGACAAGAGGCATAAAGAATAATTACAATTTGTAACAATATATATGCTAGTAATATTCATTTGATCAACATATCTCTATGTTGAACTCCCAAAATATGTATAATCAATTTTGATTCAATAAAAATTTAAATTAAAAATAAAGATACTGTTTTTCTACAAACAAAAAAAGAAAAGAAAAGATACCCATCACAATAATACATTAAGGTTTAAGTCTTATACCTGGCAAAAGAAGAATTCCTTGAAAACTTTAGCATGATTTAATACACAGCCTCAAAGTAATGGGAGAGAATGTACCATGCACTATATATGTATTATATACCAATATACCTTGTACTAAAGTAACATATATATATATATGAGGGTACTTCAAAAAGTTCATGGAAAGGGCCGGCCCGGTGGCTCACTCGGGAGAGTGCGGTGCTGATAACACCAAGGCCACGGGTTCGGATCCCATATAGGGATGGCCGGTTCGCTCACTGGCTGAGCGTGGTGCTGACAACACCAAGTCAAGGGTTAAGATCCCCTTACCGGTCATCTTTGGTGCTGATAACACCAAGGCCCCAGGTTCGGATCCCATATAGGGATGGCCGGTTCGCTCACTGGCTGAGCGTGGTGCTGACAACACCAAGTCAAGGGTTAAGATCCCCTTACCGGTCATCTTTTTAAAAAAAAAAAAAAAAAAAAGTTCATGGAAAAATAGAATTAAAAGTAATAGGAATCTTTCCATACACGTTTTCAAGACCCCTCATATATAATAGCTACTGATGTCATTGATGCAATTAATCTTAATGAATCAATAAAAGAAAGGAAACAAGTAATGAAAATGGCTTGTTAAGGGATACGGATGAGTTAGAGGTCATGAAAATGAAGTTTTGACTATTTTAGCCTTCCAAAACCAAGGGCAGGACAAATACTTTATAATTCATGAAAGCAGAGGAATCATATCATTTGCATGCCAGACTGAAAGAAATGACATATAATAAATTTGTCTTTTTTGTTATTTTACAGTATTTCAAAATATGTACCTTACCTCAAGGGAAATATATGCAGCTTACTTTTAGTCATTTTACTGATTAATGGAAGAAAAGCCAAAGGTACAGATGCTCAAAACATATGTCCCCAAATTTGGCAACTCATTTTGCATTACATAGACTGTCCTTTGCCCTGCTCTCTCACCAATGCTATGCTGCATGTTGCCACTGCCTTACTAGAAGAGAAATCAGCTTCACAGGATATGTCCTTCTGTCTTTGTATTATGAAGTGAAATGCACTTGTAAAGATAAACAGAAGCAAATGCTAATAGATGCTGAGTTTATATTACTAACACCTCACATAGTGACTTATATAATTATTTCAGGGGTTGGAATGGAAAGCAATCTTATGTAAGGAGTAATGTGTAGAAATGAATAAATCTATCAAAGGGCCAAAAAAACAAAAACAACAAGACAAGTAGTGAGTTGCAATCAGTGGTTACTGGACTTGCTTGAATTGTTAGTAACCATGCAAATAGCAACAAGCTGGTCTAGATTTATGGCTGCCAGTGCACACTATTCTGAAGCCACC
Organism: Galeopterus variegatus; assembly: GCF_000696425.1. Lineage (NCBI taxonomy): Eukaryota > Metazoa > Chordata > Mammalia > Dermoptera > Cynocephalidae > Galeopterus > Galeopterus variegatus. The sequence continues at coordinate 141,738 of NW_007727493.1, read as the reverse complement.
AGGTTGGAACCTAAAAGAAGACAAATTTATCAGAAGAGAGAACTTTTCCCTCCAAGTTCATGTTTTGCATGTGCTTGTCCACTATGGTGAGGGCATCTGCCTCACTCAGCTGACCCATCACAGCAAGAATTTCTGTGCCTTTCTCTTAAACCAGTGGAAAGATCCAATTTGGTTTTATCTCCTACTGTCCTTGGCCCTTGGTAAATATGATTATGGTACTCTGTTAAAGAGTTTGCTTATTTGGTAGAGAAACTGTCTTTCCCAAAGTAGTTCTAGTCCAGATTAGCAAGAAATAATAAGTAAGTTTATCAGAAATGTCACTATTTAATGAGATGACGAATAAAAATACATGATTCATATCATTGCTGAAAATAAATTTATACAAGATGACTTGGAGTTTGATAATAACTGTGCTTTGCTAATCAACATAAGTAGAAGGTGAATGCTATAGAAAATCCTTAAATGATCTGGACATCAACCGTACGTGAAATTTCTATGAAAAAAATGTCATGTGTTAAACAGGATGCTCTATTTCTTATAACCTACATAATTTCATCATAATGTATATTCTTTTAAAATTATCATTTGGTAAAAAAATAATAATAATCACATAAAATTCAATCTTCCAACAATTTCCATAATGCATCTTCTTAATGCTGCTCTTAGGATCCAGCAAGATTATAGTGTGACTTTTTTGAATCAGCAGAGGTTAATGCATTTGATATAACTTTAGGACCACATTATTTGCTGGAGTTTAATACTTTGAGAAAAATCACGTTTATATAATGTGTTTTTTTTTTTTTTCCCAAACTTGCCACATCACTAGTATTGCCTGAGGGAAGAAGATTAAAAAAAAAATAGAATCTCTCCTTGAAATTGTGATTCATTGGTTCTGGATATAGACCAGGGATCTGGATTTTTAACAAGTTCCCTCGATGATTGTTTTGGTCAGGCTGCTTGTGAAACACAAATGCAAAGTATGCATATTTTTATTTATTAAAACATTCCACTTCTTATCCATGCCGGGAAGCATGTCATTAACTGTCTTTTTTCATACTTCAGTCTTGTACAGTTCAAACACTTGAGGGTTGTGACAGGCTGTTGCTGCCACCTTGATTTTACCCTGCCATTGTAAAATGTGCCATTTAACACCTATTGTAAGAGCATTGGGCCAGTGGGCTATTTATTAGATAAGTGACATCTCTTAGGGGATTGAAATGTTGAAAATATTTCTACCAGTCCCCTATGAAAAACCTATAAGGGAAAATTCCTGAAACAAAGCTTTAGAAAAATTGTCCACCTCAAAGGAAAAGATCGGTACAACAAATGGTTGATTAACAAAAGTTAAATGTTTACCTTAAATGTTTTATTTAGCACACAGACTAGAATTTTGGATACCTAATATGTCTTGTTTTTCTTTTTGAGTAACAATTACTTCTCTATTTACTAAACTTGTGATTTGCTCCTTTTTAGTGTCGGGTTTAGTAATACACATAAATGCTAAACATCTGGTGTGTTAACAGAAGTTTATGCAAGCATAATTTAAATATTAGAACACAAAAAGGAGAATTGAAGCTATAGAAAATTGATATGAAAGTTGAAATAAAAACAAGTTTACAAAATAGGTATGATTTAATTGCATTATTTTACAGCAAAAATAAGCAAACACCTATATGAACAGGGAAAAAGACACTGAAAGAAAGTATACCAAAATGTTAGTACTAGTTTTTTCTGATTCTGAAATTAAGGGTAATTTTGGTTTTATTCTCCTTTTTTTATTCATATGTTTTAAACTATTAAATAATAAAGACATTATATTTATAATAAAAATTATTAAAAATTATGTTGGGAAAAAAATTACACTTTCCTGAAAAATTACAGAGGACATGTTTTTGTGACTTGTATTTTAATTTCTTTTTTTTTTGTTTTATTTGAACGTAGTTGATTATTCATATCTGTGGGGTACAGAGTTGAATATCAATACCTGTGTGCAATATGTGATGCTGAAATCAGGATAATTAGTATATTCAACATTATACTATGTAATCGTTTTTCATGGCCCTTTACCAATTCCTCCCTTACCCCACGTCACCCTCCCCCTTTGTCACCTCTGATAACCTCAATTCTGTTCTCTCCTTTTGAAAGTTCAGCTTATTATTTTGATTGTTGTATCTCTCATTTTTTCTTTTTTTAATTTATTTGCTTCTTTTTTAGCTCCCACTTATGAGTGAGGACATGCAGTATTTCTCTTTCTGTGCCTGGCTTATTTCACTTAACATAATTTTCTCTAAGTTCATCCATGTTGCTATGAACAGCAGTATTTCATTCTTTTTTATGGCAGAATAGTAATCCATTGTGTAAGTATACCACATTTTCCTTATCCAGTCATCCAGTTGGATATTTATGTTGGTTCCATCACTTGGCTATCACAAATAGAGCTGTGATAAACATGGGAGTGCAGGGATCACTTCAATATGGTGATTTCCATTCCTTTGGGAATATGCCCAGCAGTGGAATTGCTGGATTGTATGGCAGTTCTATCTGCAGTTCTTTGAGGAACACATTTTTTTCCATAAAAGCTGTACCAATTTACAATCCCAACAACAGTGTAGAGGGTTCCCCTTTCTCTCCATCCTTGCAAGCATTTGTTATTCTCTGTCTTTTTGATAACAGCCAGTCTAACTGAGGTGAGATGACATCTCAAAGTGGTTATGATTTTCATTACTCTGATGCTCATTGATGAGCATTTTTTTTCATGTGTTTGTTGGCTATTTGTATATCTTCTTTTCATAAATGCCTATTCAGTTCTTTGCCCATTTTTTAATCAGATTGTTCGTTTTGTTTAAGTGTTAAGTTGTTTAAGTTCCTTATATTCTAGTTATTAATGCTTTGTCACATGCATAGTTTGCAAATATTTTCTCCCACTCTGCAGGTTGTCTTTTCATTCTGTTTCTTTTGTGTGCAGAAGCTCTTTAGTTTGATATAATCCCATTTCTTTATTTTTCCTTCTGTTGCTTGTGCTCTTGGGGTCCTATTCTTAAAGTCTTTGCCCAGTCCTACTTCCTGAAGTGTTTCCCCTATGTTTTCTTTCAGTAGTTTTATAGTTTCAGGTCTTATATTTAAGTCTTTAATCCATTTTGAGTTGATTTTGGTATATGGCAAGAGGTATGAATCTAGTTTCATTCTTCTACATATGGAAGTTCAGTTCTCCCAGCACTATTTACTGAAGAGGCAGTTAAAGATCTGTTGGCTGTCAGTTTGTGGATTGATTTCTGGGTTCTCTTTTCTATTCCGTTGGTCCCATTGTCTGTATTTATGCCAGTACCATGCTCTTTTGGTTACTATAGCTTTGTAGTATAATTTGAAGTCAGGTGGTGTTATGCCTCCAGCTTTATTTATTTATTTATTTATTTATTTATCGCTCAGGATTGCTTTGGCTATTTGGGGTCTTTTGTTGTTCTATCTGAATGTTTCATATGAAGAATGATATTGTTATTTGGATGGGGATTGCATTAAATCTGTAGATTATTTTGGGTAGTATTGACATTTTCACAATGTTAATTCTTCCCATCCAAGAGCATAGAATGCCTTTCCATCTTTTTATGTCCTCTTTATTTTCTTTCAACAATGATTTGTAGTTCTCACTGTATAGACTTTTCACTTCATTGGCTAAATTGATTCCCAAGATTTTTTGTTTGTTTGTTTTTGTTTTTGCTGACTATTGTAAATAGGCTAGCTTTCTTGATTTCTTTGCATGCTAGTTCATTTTTGAAGTATAAAAATGCTACTGATTTTTGCATGTTGATTTCATATTCTGAAACTACTAAAATCATTGACCAACTCTAAGAGTTATTATTATTATTTATTTATTTTTTTGTAGAGTCTTTAAGCTTTTCTATACATAGGATCATGCCATCTGCAAACAAGGACAATTTGACTTTGTCTTTTCTGGATGCCCTTTATTTCTTTCTCTTGCTTGATCGCTCTTGCTAGTACTTCTAACACCCTGTTAAATAGGAGTGGTAAGAGTGGGCACCCTTGTCTTGTTCACATTCTTAATGGAAAAGCTTTTCCCCATTCACGGTGATATTGCTGGGTATAGTATTCTCAGCTGGCAGTTTTTTTCATTTAGAATTTTGAGTATATCATCGCATTCTCTTCTGGCCTGTAAAGTTTCTGTTGAGAAGTCTGCTGTTAGTCTGATGGGAACTCTCTTATAAGTGATCTGATCCTTTTCTCTTGCTGTTTTTAGGATTTTGTCTTTGAGTTTTGGCAATTTGACTATAATGTACCTCAGAGAGGTACATTGGTATAATGTACCTCTGGATTGAATCTGTTTGGGGATCTTAGAGTTTTCTGAATCTGAAGTCCCATGTCTTCTCCTGTACCTGGGAAGCTTTCTACTATTATTTTGTTGAATACGTTTTCAATGCCTTTTCTTTTTTTCTCCCCTTCAGGAACACCCATGATTCAGATGTATGCAAGCTTAATGTTGTCTGCTAGCTCTCTTAGATTTTCTTCTTTTTTAGAAATTCTTTTTTTGTTTGTTTGCTTCTTTTATTTCAAAGAGATGATCTTCAAGATCAAAAATTCTTTCTTCTGCTAGCTCTAGCCTTCTGCTTAAGCTCTCCATTGTTTTTTATGGTTTTTTGTTTGTTTGTGGGGGTTTTTTTGTGAATAACTCCTTCATTTCTGTGAGTTCTGCTACATTCTTTTTAACAGTATTAATCTCTTTTTAAGTTTCCTCCTTCATATCCTGGATAGTTTTGCTCAGTTCATTATGTTGCCTAACTGTGTCTTCTTGTATCTCATTGAGTTTCCTTAAGATTTTTACTTGGCATTCCTTTTCAGTTATTTCAAGGGTTTACTGCTTTATGGGGTCTGGTTCTTGTCAGTTATTGTATTCCTTTGGTGGACTCGTATTTTCTTGTTTATTATTATTATTTTTGTATTTCTAGTATCTCTATGTTGATGTCTAGTCATCTAGTACAGTGATTGCTTCTTCTAGAACTCTCTTTCCCTGGACTCTGCTGGTTACTCTCCTTGTGTCAATCCAGTTGAGTGGTCCATGGTACAGTGGCAGTGGCTGCTGTGGCTTTTGCTGTGCTAACAGACCACCCTTGAAGTGGTGGTAGTTGTGGAGGTGACTTTGGCAGGCTGCCCATGTGGCAGCCATGATTCTACCAGTGGCACGCTGCTCACACAACGGTGGTAGCTGCCTGGCAGAGCTGGTGGTGGCAGGAACTGTAGTAGTGGAAGTTGCAGCAGATGCCTACTTGGCTGCAGTGTCCACAGTGGTGCCCACACAGCTACAGTGTCTTCAGTGGCCCTGGGGTTACCACAGGATACAGCAACAGCGTCAGTGGCTGCAACTGCCTCCTTTGCTTCTGCAGTGTCCTTGGTGGTAGCAAAGCCAACTCATTGATGGCAGCAGTGGTGGCAATGGTTGCAGCCTCCTCCTTGTGTCTGCAGAGTCCACTGCTGCAGCAAAAGGCTACCCATAAGACTGCTGCTCTACAGGGAGCTGCTCTGTGATTGGGCAATGATTTTGGGACCAGACAATGGCTCTGGTGACTGAAGCAGCAGTGGTGGTGGACCTGTTTCAATTTTCTTCTACAGGAGGAACACACCCTGGGAGCTCTAGTTTGCCATCTTCCCAGAAGTACCACTCCTATTACCAAACCAAATGGAGTTTATTTGCCCACAAGGAACAGAAAGCCAGATACTGAAGCATCAGTCTTTGCAGCAGAAAAAAAGTTTATTTGCAAGGTGGCTAAACAAGAATATGGGAGAAATAAATCCCAAATCTGCCTTCCCTCCCTTAAAATTGACCTTGGAAATGTTGACTGATATTTGTGCATCAACCTGAGTAGTAAATTTATGCACCAAAAATTAGGTACAGAAAGTTAAGACTGAGGGTGTTCTTGATAAGCTGACATTAATAATACACTGTCAATTCTATATTTATGTTCTTCAATTCCTTTTAAAATTTTTAGCTCCAGATGAAAACAATTCAATCTTTAATGTGAAAAGAAAATCAGAACAGTGTTTTGAAGGAATAATTTAACAAAAGAATTAAGGAAAAGGTTATGCACATAACATCTTACAAAAGTAATTTTTTAAAACCTCAAACTACTACCTTTTAAAGTAAAAAAGTCTTTCTTTTGACATGGTCGTTTAGAGAAAAATTATGGTTGGATACAGTGCAATGGATTCTAACGCAAGCATTTCTACTAAGGGACTGTGGTGATTATAGATAAATATGGATTTTCTCCTAGATTTTATGTGAATCTAATTATGCTCCCCTTAAACACTCTACAGAGGTGATTTAAAGATAAAATTAAAATAGAGATTATTTTTAAGTGTCAAAAGCACACTCTAAATACAGTACATGATTCTAGTCAAATTGAAGTAAAATAGTCCAGATTTATTCTCTCACCAGAAACAACCAACACACTGAAAAAAAATGATTTAAAGATAAAATTAAAATAGAGATTATTTTTAAGTGTCAAAAGCACACTCTAAATACGGTACATGATTCTAGTCAAATTGAAGTAAAATAGTCCAGATTTATTCTCTCACCAGAAACAACCAACACACTGAAAAAAAAACATAAAATAGTGGTATTCAGGGATTGTATTCAGTCAGGCAGCACAAAAGAGTGATCCTTGAAAGAGGGCCAATAAGATGGTAAACTCTATGATTGTTCTAGTTTACTCATGGGAGGGAGAAAATTGATAGAGCCTTGTGCTCTCCCTGAGCTGATGAGTTGTATTGAGAGCCTGAAAACACCAAGGAGGCTCTAAGCACTCATAACGTACTTGAGAAGAGAAAATTGTACAGAAAGAAAGCATACCAGAGGATTCAGAGGTTCTTTCTCAAGTTTTCAGCCGAACAGTGATCAAGTTATGCAAGTAAGGAAATTACCAGATGCTAGGAATATAACCACTTTTGACTCTCAGAGCTCACAAAAAAACTGGGACTAGCTGTGTTATCACTTCCCAGAGTTGAAAATCCTTTTAATTCATCAACAAAATGTACTACTTAGAAGAATATTTCCTCAATACTAAGGTAAAATTAACCTTAGATTATAGGCTATTCTCAACCCATGTAACAAATCTAAAAGTATAGAAATATTTCTGGGCCGGTCCGGGGGCGCACCGCTACAGTGCACTGCTTGGGAGTGCGGCGGCGCTCCCGCCAAGGGTTCGGATCCCACATACAGACTGGCCGCTCACTGGCTGAGCGAGGTGCGGGTGCAACACTGAGGGTTGCGATCCCGTTGCCAGTCCTGGTCCGGTACGGGCGCGACACTGAGGGTTGCGATCCGTTGCCAGTCACGAAAAAAAGACAAAAAGGAAAAAAAAAAAAGAAATATTTCTAAGTACCTTAACTGCATTGCATAATGTATCTCCAGAATATTAATAGAACCACAGAAGAATCTAGCACAGAAAAATTGCAATTGACTGTGGCATCCAATCAGAAATCAAGTGACATGCAAAGTAGTAGAAAAATAAGATCTATATCTAGCACAAAAATCAATCAAAAAACAAACTTAGGAATAACAAGATCGTAAAATGTGTAGATACAGACTTGTAACTTTCTTTTATACATTCTAGAAAGTAGAAGAAACATGTTCAAAGAGACCTGAAAGATATAAAAAAACACAACAAAGAAAAAAATGTAAGTCAAACTTCTAGAGATGAAAAAACTGTGAAATGAAACACTGAGTAGAATTAACAGAAGATTAGACACTGCAGAAGAAAAGATTTGGTGAACTTTGAACACAGTAATAGAAAATTTCTAAAATTAGTAGAGGGCAAAAAGACTAAATAAAATGAACAATGCATCAGTGATGTGTGGGAAAACTTCCAAAAGCCTCATATACATGTAATTGGAGTTCTCAAAGGAGAGGAGAGATGGGTGGGGACAAAAATAAGGACAAAAATTTTCTAAGTTTGATTAAAACTATAGAGACAAAGATCTGAGAAGTTCAAAATTCTAAGTGCCTAAAACATAAAGGAAACCATCTCAAGAAGCATTATAATCAAATGGCTTAAAACCAGTAATTAAGTAATTAACAGAAATTAAGTAATCAAGAGAAAAATTTAAAAGCAGTCAGAGAAAAGAAAGACAAATTAGGTACAGAAGAAAAAAAGAACAAGAGACTTTTCATTGGAAACAATGCAAGTCAGAAAACAGTACAGCAGCATCATTAAAGTTCTGAAAGGAAAAAAAAAAACTGTCAAACTATAATTCTATACCCAGCAAAAACATCTTCAGGAAATAAATGCCAAAATAGTGACTTTTCTGGATGTACAAAAGTTGAACAAATTTGTCACTGAGAGACAGGCAATATAATAAATGTTAAAGAAAGCTCTTTAAGCAAAAGAAAAATATCAGATTAAATTTTGATCAGTATAAATAAATGAAGAGCAGTGGAAATGGTAAATATATGTGTAAAATAAAATGGTTTCTTTTCTTATTTCTAAATCCCTTTAAAATATAATTGACTGCTTCAAACAAAAATAATATCTATGCATTGAGAGCTTTAAAACATATGTGGAAATAAAATGTATGAATATATTGATCCAAAGTTGGTACAGGAAATGGAAACTTTTTGTTGTAAGATTTTTAGTATACATGGTATATTATTACTTAAAGATTGACTATGATAAGATAGGAATGTATAATATAGACCAGGGATTGACAGACTTTTTTTCTGTAAAGGGCCAAATGGTAAAGATTTTAGGATTTCTGACCATATACTACCTGTTTCAAGTACTCAACTCTGCCATTGTAGCAAAGAAGCAAAGGCAATACATAAGTAAATGAGTGTGTCTGTGTTCTACCAAAACTTTATTTACAAAAACAGAAGATAAGCTAGATTAGGCCCATGGGCTATAGTTTGCTGATTCCCAATGTAGATCCTAAAGCTCTCACTGAAAAAATAGAAAAAAGAAAAAAAGAAAGAAAAGAAACAAACAAAGATAAGTTAAGAAACCAACAAAGGAGATAAAATAAAAGAGTAATAATATAAAAGTCTAATTCAAAGGTATGCATAAAGGGAGAAAAGGAGAACAAAGAATAGATGGAAAAGGGAAATCAAATAGCAAGATGATAGATTTAAACCCAAGCACAACAATAATTATATTAAATATAAATGACCTAAAACATGAATTAAAAGGCAAATATCTTCAGATGAAGTCAAATAGCAAGATGATAGATTTAAACCCAAGCACAACAATAATTATATTAAATATAAATGAACTAAAACATGAATTAAAAGGCAAATATCTTCAGATGAAGTGATAAAGAAAGATTCAACTAAATGCTGCTATAAGAGCTTCAATTTTAATATAAAGACACAAATAAGTTAAGGATGAAAGGATGAAAAATATAAGCCATGCTAACACTAATCAAAAGAAAGCTGGAGTGGCAATATATCAGGCAAAGAAGATTTCAGAGAAAGATTTTTTCTAGGGATAAATTGAATCATTTCATAATCATAATGGTGTCAATTCATCAAGAGAAAATAGCAATCTTAAATGCTTATCCACCTAATATTAGAGCCTTAAAATACTTAAAGCAAAACCTGACAAAATTAAACAGAGAAATAAAAATACCTACAATTTTAACCAGAAATTATAACACCTCTTTTCTCAATAAATGATAGAAGAATACAGTGCATCAGTAAGGATACAGAAAAGTTAAACAACACTGTTAATCAACGTGATCTATTTAACATTTACAGAACCTTCCAACCAAGAACTTGTATATCCTCCAAGCAGAATACACATTCTTCTCAAGTGCACACGGAACATTTACCAATATAGAACATATTCTGGGCCATAAAACAAGTATTAGTAAATTCTAAAAGATCCTAATTAAACCAAGTATGTTCTCTGATCAAGAGTGTATGAAACAGAAATTAATAACAGAAATATATCTGGGAATTCCCCAAATATTTTATATATTCTAAATAACCAATTGGTCAAAGAATAAATCAAAGGGAAATTAGAAGGATCTTGAACTGACTGAAAATGAAAACAACATATCAATATGTGTGGCACACAGCAAATAAATGCTTAGGGGGAAATCTATAGCATTAAATGTCTATATCATAAAAGAACAAAATCTCAAATATGTTACCACAGTTTCTACTGGTCTAAATAGAAATTTTTTTAAAGTATCAGAAGAAATAATAGAGATTAAAACAAATACACAAATCAATGGACTATACAACAGAGAAACAAGAGAAAAGTCAATGAAACCAAAAGCTTGTTTTTTGAGAACACTAGTAAAATTGATATACTTCTTGTCCCTAGTCAGGAGAAACAGAGAACATGCGAATTGACAATATTAGAAATGAAGGATGATTTGAAACCAATATCAGCATGACTGCACCCGCTATGATCCTGTTCATTATTCTACCATCTAATTATGTTTACATTTCCGTTAATCCTGTCATAGCACAATGCATTACTCACATGTTTGTGCTGGTGCAGGTGTAAAAACACTTACTGCACTGTCAGTTGTATAAAAGTATAGCACAGACAATTACGTACAGTACATAATACTTAATAATGATAATAAATGATTATGTTACTGGTTTATGGATTTACTATACTATATTTACTACTGTTATTTTACAATGTACTCCTTCTAGTTATGAAAAAAAAAAGTTTACCATAGTACAGTCTGCTGTGTTAGGCCAGCAGCAGCCTCAGACATCTTGGGTTTACTGTATCTCCTGATTGCTTCATTTTCTCTTGTGCTTAATTTATTCTCATGTTATTTTGTTCATCATGGCCCCTAAGCATATAAAATCCACTGCTAATGTTGCCAATGAGAGACCATGTCAAGTGATTGATCTGGAAATGAAATTAGAAGTGATTATGGACTATGATGATGGAAAGTCAGTAATGTTTATTGCTCACCAGTCAGGCATGTCCCATCCCACCATAGCTACAATCTTGAAGAACAAGAGCAAAGTGACAGAAGTTGTTAAAGGATTTGCTTCATTGAAGGCAATGAGACTAACAAATCTGAGAAGGGCCTATATCAGATACAGATAAACTTCTAATGTCCTGGATTAAAGACCAGACATAGAGGAATATCCCACTCAGCAACATGACAATCACAGCCAAGGCAAAAGTTGGTTTGCATGTGGGAAAAGAGAAAGGCTGTGTACTGCCAGCAAAAAGAACGGGGGAGGGGGGGCTGGACTCAACTATGATGTTTAATTTACTGCTAGCTCTGGATGGTTTAAAATATTCAAGAATTGTGTTCATTACATAAAGTGAAAGTGAGTGGTGAGTCTGTGAGTGCTGACGTGAAAGCAGCTGAAGACTTTTTGAAAACTTTAGATAAGACAATTGTGGAGGAAAATTACTTGCCAGAGTAAATCTTCAATATGGATGAAACCTCCCTATTCTGGAAACATATGTCTGAAAGGGCTTTCATCCATAAGGAGGCCAAGTTAATGCCAAGTTTCAAGGCTTTTAAGGGGAGAATAACAGTCTTGTTTGGAGGCAATGTTGCAGGCTACACATTGAAGCCCTCTGTGATGACCTGGCACAGAGAGGACCTCAGGGCCTTCAAGCATGTCAGCCAAGTTAATGCCAAGTTTCAAGGCTTTTAAGGGGAGAATAACAGTCTTGTTTGGAGGCAATATTGCAGGCTACACATTGAAGCCCTCTGTGATGACCTGGCACAGAGAGGACCTCAGGGCCTTCAAGCATGTCAATAAGCACACACTGCCAGTGTGCTATAGGACCAATGAGAAGTCGTGGATGGCCCAGCTCCTCTTCCAAGATGCCCTCCTGAGTTGCTATACCAGAGAAATGGAGAAGTACTGTTTGGAGAAAAACACACCTTTCAAGATTTGGCTTGAAAGATTTTGTTGGTGATGCTCCCTCTCATCCTCTTTTTATTGATGATCTTTTCTACAATGTCACAGTTGTATTTCTGCCTCCAAAAAGCACCTCTCTGATCCAGTCAATGGATCAAGCAATTATAGCAGCTTTTAATGCCTAGTACCTGAGAACCTTTGCTCAGGCTATTATTGCAACTGAGAAAGACACTGACAAGTCCCTGATGTAATTCTGGAAGGATTAAAACATTAATGATTGCATCAAGAACTTTGCTTGGACTTGTGGTGATGTCACCAAGAGCTGTATAAATGGCAGCTGGAAGAAGACACTCAAGAGATTCATCCATGACTTCAAAGGATTTTCTAAGGATGAGGAGGTTGCAAAAATCAACAAGGCTGTGGCTGAGATGGCAACCAACTTTAACATGGGTATAGATGAATGAGAGTGATTTTTGAGTAGCTCCTAGAAGTGACTAATGAGGAATTGTTGGAACTGGAACAAGAACGCATAGCTGAAGAAGAGGTAGGAGAAAAGGAAACTGTAAGAGGAGAAAAAGAAGGACCCCCAAGAAAATTCAGTGAAGGGTTTAGCAGAGGCTTCTGCAGACTTCAACAAGCTCTTTAAAATCTGAAAACATCAATCCCAACACCAGAAGTTTTTCATTAATAGAGAAGAATGTTCGTGGTACATTACCTGCTTTCAAGCAAGTCTATGATGAAAAAAAGAAACCAACCAAGCAAACCACCATGGACATATTTCTGAAAATGATGATAACTCCTCAAGAGGGCCTCAGGCAGGTCCATTAGGAGGTATTCCAGAGGAAGGCATTGTTATCAAAGGAGATGACAGCTTCGTGTATGTTGTTAACCCTGATGATCTTCCAGTGGGACAAGATATGGGGGTGGAAGACAGTGATATTGATGATTTTGACCTTGTGTATACCTAGACTAATGTCTGAGTTTGTGTCTTAGTTTTTAACAAAAATGTTTAAAAAAAATTAAATAGAAAAATTTTATAGAATAAGGATATAAAGCAAGAAAATATTTTTGTACAACTATACAGTGTGTTTGTGTTATTAAACTAATTGTTGTCACAAAAGAATCAAAAAGTTAAAAACAATTTTAAAATTTATGAAGTCAAAAAGTTACAGTAAGCTAAGGTTAATTTAATATTAATGAAAGAAAAATATTTTTATAAATTTAGTGTAGCCTAAGAGTGCAGTGCATATTAAGTCTACAGTAGTGTACAGTAATCTCCTAGGCCTTCACACTCACTCACTGACTCACCTAGAACAACTCTCAGTCCTGCAAGCTGTATTCACAGTAAGCTCCCCATACAGGTGTACCATTTTTTTAATCTTTTATACCATATTTTTTACTGTACTTTTTCAATGTTTAGATACCGATACCATTGTGTTACAATTGCCTGCACTATTCAGTACAGTGACATGCTGTACAGGTTTGTAGCCTGGGAGCAATGGGCGATACCATACAGCCTAGGTGTGCAGTAGGCTATACCATCTAGGTTTGTGTAAGTACATTCCATGATGTTAGCACAACGACAAAATTGCCTAACAACAAATTTCTCAGAACATATCCCTGTCTTTACATGAACATGACTGCATGTTTGTATTAACCTTTAGATTGGGTAAATATTCTTAAAATGGTAATCAGGACCACCCTGGGCATAACAAATCATTTAATATGGTTCTAAATCAAGATAAACATATTTTTTAACTTTTATAGCTTATCTCCTTTTTAGTCTATGAAGACAGACCTCCTTCTCACCTCTAAATAGCATTCACCAGATGGGTTCTTATGTAAAGGACATGAATAATAGAAAAAGCTTTTTTAAAAGGAGGTACCGAATTATATTTTTGTGACCTAGAGGGTTTTTTTCATAATTTTTTAATCTTACATATTTATTCAGACTAAAGAATTGGAACACTGTGTTCAAAAAATTTGAACTATTAAAGTTCAAAAATCATTGACTTTCTTTAAGGCTCATATACAAATGCTCATATTCTGGGTGTCAGTGATATAACTGTCCACTTAATAGCTATCTAACCTGTAATCAAATTGAATAAACTACTTTTAAATATTGTGAAGAGATATAGATCTTAGTCCTTGATGTAAGTTTTCAAGACATTAATTTTTCTAATATTCCTGCAAATTAATTTAATTTCTTCTTTTTCCCCTGAGATGTAAGAAACAATTTCAGAAAAAAAAAAAAATGCTTTTCTCACTTTAATTTCTCTGGGACGCTACATACTATGAAATGTCTCAGGTACAGCTTTAAATACATTTAAATAATTTGCCTGCTTGGGCAAATGCAGCCACAGATCATCATTATAGTCCACATGAACCTAAGTATTTCTTTTAAGAGTTAAAAAAAACAGCAACAATGATATCTACACCCTGAATGCTTCCAAGCCCTCCTGTATTTTAGTTGTCCAAAAAAAAAAGAGGGAGAGGAGTGTTTCAAGCCTTCCTCCTACATATAATGTGAAGCTCTGAATCTTTCCTTCCTGGCAATATTTTCAAGAATTAACTAATTAATTAATTTAATTTTCCCATGGAATATTTATTATATTTCTGTGGCTCACCTGTCTCTCCAATATCTTAACTTTATTGTGTTCTCAATTATTGTTGACATAATGCTGGACACACAGAACAGACTAAATACTAATTTTTTAAATGACAAATTTACTTTAAGCCATTTGACTACTAGAAGATTACAACACAGCATAAATAACAAATATCTTCTTTTGTCCATAATCGGAAAATGATGTTATTGGATGCTCTTTTCTTTAGTGTTTGCATATTGAATCTGCATATGCAAATAGTTTGCAATGCATTTGCTACAAAATGATTTTTATTACAGATCACACTTAGAGTAATTTCAATCTTGAGTTTGTGTTCTTCAACTATACAAATTGACTAAAAAATTCATTTAGAAAAAACAAACTGACGATATAGACTCAGAAAACTATGAATTTTTAACTTGAACTTAATTTCTTTACTTGAGCCTACTACTATTAGAAATACTATTATAAGAGGAAAACATGATAATGTTCTTTTGCACGGAACTTTGTTATTAGGGGAAAAAAAATAACCAAGTTCCCAGTTCTCAAGCAATTATTTCATTCTATATTCTCATGTGAAAAAACAAAACAAGATAAAACAAACAAACAAAAAAACACTACCATAAGTAAGGTATATAAGAATCTTCACAGGACAGTTGTAACTGAAACATCCCCTTCATTTTATTTTTATCCATTAGATATAAAGCCAGTTTTAAAAGTTTCCATATCTTCTTCCATGGAAACTTTATCTTTTGCCTTGGAATGCTTACCTTCGACATATCCTAGTGGCTCATTCATATGCCCTGGTTGTCTGTCACTCTGATTGTGACACTGATCACATATAGTCAGCTAAGCTACAAAACATAATATAATGAAAAAAAAATCTCTAAAAGGTTAATTTAGTAAAAACAGTCAGTTAAAATGAATTGTATTAGTCCGTATGACTGACAGATTTTATGAGTAGAACCCAGATCAGATTGCTCTATATGCAATATTAAAATTTAAAGCAGGAAACAATACTAATGCAGTTTGGCCAAGGTTGCTTTTCTTCTTTTCCTGTATTTGTATACAGGACTGAAGCTTTGTCTTCTGAGCATAGACCAGGAGTCATAAACTCAAATTCCAGAAGATGCTAGTCTGGTAACAGACTACATTGACATTAAGAGAACGTATCACATCTGAAAACACTTTAATCTAATTAGAAACAAAACCAAAATCAAACACTTGTACAGTCAAACCAAACACCTGCCTATAAGTCAAGTGTTTGCAACTCTGGGAACAGATTTTGATCTCTTAGAACAATGAATAACTTTGTGCCTAGAAAATTCTCTCCCAGAATGGCACTCAATAAATATTTGGTGTGGATAGTTGGCTCACCTCTGGTGAACTACTGAACCACTTGATATATTGAAGTCTTCCTTGAATAGCTTAATTTTTAGAGAGCATGAATTAAGATTTGTTTCAAAGAGAATTAATAAGAAACCTCAAAGTGATTTCAAAATCCAATGACATTCTGAGCTCATTTTTTTGTTGTTGAATAGGGTAATGTTTGAATAGTGCCAACAGTTATCATCTAAACCTTCCTTATTTATATTGATTCCTTTCAAGCTCATATTTTGAACCTCTGTCAATGCCTAAGTAGTTCTAATTAAGGTTTGGTTCCAATTAGGCACTTAAAATTAAGTATATATGTGTGTGTGTGTGTGTGTGTGTGTATACATACATATATATATATGTATGTGTGTGTGTATATATATATATATATATATATATATATATATATATAAGCATGAGTGTGCTAATTACAGATACATTGGAAGGGCTGATGACAGAAATTGATTACACATACTGTGATTCTTACATGAGCTTCCAGAGGTCTTCTTAAGGGAAGCTAATTGGATTCAGTTCCTGCAAGGATTTCAGTCGAACCCCTTCTAGTCACACTCAGTGGACCTTTTAGCTTACCAGAATATTTCTGTCCACTCTCTAAGTGGACAGTGAACTTGATTTGGAACCTGTGCTGGAAATGCCCCATTTACCTCTTGAGATCCATTCTCTGTCCTCTCCACTGTGCTCTGTGTTGTGGGAGCCTGATCTGTGAGGAATGTATCAAATGGTCCCTTGCCCTCTGGCTTCAGATTGGACTCAACAAAGGAGGGAAACTGGAAAGAGGACAGAGGGCTGGAGGAGCATAAAGACTTCCTCCATCCCTCTGTTTCCTTGGCTTCCGCTGAGAGGGGTTGCCTTGAGTGAATTGCATCCATCAACGGAAGTACGCAGCTTCCAGGAAGGGGCCTTCCTCCTGCACACAGCTCTCTCACTCTCTGGATCCCAGGAAGGGCCCCCTCTCCTTGCCCCTTCAAAAGTAGGAACAGCAGTAGCTCCCATTGTTGGGAGCCCCAGGGTGGTGCATCATCCCTGCTGCTGTTCCTAAGTCCTGCTCACATCTTGAATAGTCCTTATTAAATGCTTATTCCTCAGCTAACCAGCTTGAGTGTGCCTTTTGTCTCCTGCTAGGAGTCCCCATGCAGTGTGAGGGTAATGAGTATCTGGTTGGGCACATGAGCAAGGAGAGAGGAAGCCTGCTGTGATGCACAAGCCACCTCATGCACTGATCTGAGTGATCTGATAGGTAGCACCCAAGAGTGCAAGGGTTTGACGGTACATGCCGCCAAAAAAGAAAAACTGCTTTAAAAGGGTTCTAATATTGATCTGAAGCTTTTAGCTAAATTTAGTGCATAGTATTCAAAAGTCACATAGTGAAGTACAGCTTAGTTTGATTACTGAGATGTTCTTAGTCAAATAAGCAATAAACTTTTAAAATGCTTTATCATTCATATTACCCAATATTGTAATGGACAAAATATGAGCAGAAAAAGATAGTGAGAATGTAAATAAATATGGAAAAGAGAGTACTGGGGAAAGAGTTTGACACTGAATTAGGCATAAAGTTATAAATTTGCTTGGGGCTTTCTTACCTAACATGATTTTGCTAAAACTTCTAACAAAAACAGAGCCCTAACAAAATGCCTTTTGGAAGGTTCTATATATGAAATCAATTTAGTTATATCTCAGTATATATTTACTGAGGGGGTAAACAAAAATAATCAAATGGTAGATTTTCTATAAAACAGGAAGAACATGCATACTAGGGGAATTATGCTTACACAAAGTGAAGGTTCTTATACCAGCATCAAATGACCTTTTATCCTCAAGTTTAAAGTGTGCATGACAGGTATCAAAGTTACCGATGGCTACATAAATGGGATGTGTTTGGAGTCAGTTTGTTTTGTATCTTAAAGTGCTTCACTTTGAGGATATTTCCCTGATAGAGTTCTTCCAATCTATTAGTTCTGCATTTCTTCTTTTATCTGAGCAAGCTGCCCTTGATTAGAGAAATATTAATAACTAAACACTGCATTTGATCAATTCTCTAAAGAGAAGTTTTTTGATCACAACTTCCCAGACAGCAGAAGAGTAAGTAGATGTTTGCATATCACTGATTTCATGTTTCTTTGAGCTTAAATTCAGAAAACATTTCTGTCATCCAAATATGCAATACTTGGAAAGCTGAAATTTGCTTGAGAAGATGGAAATGTCTTACCAGTGCAACCAGCTGGACTCTTTCACTGCTCAAAATGTGGTTTTCATTACAAATGAATTGTGTTTTTGAGGAGAATTTTCATAAGGGTATGAATTCAGATTACTTAACGTTACCAGTAAGCACCAATTAAATAAAGTGAGCTGCGTAAATTAAGGCTGTGAATTCTGGAATTTACTACTGAATATATTTCACAACAATATCTTTGTGCATGTTTTAAAAATGTGTGCCTGGGATTACTCAGAATGAGATGTGCTAAATCACTAGGCAACCTTTTTCTCACACTTAGATCTGACATGGAAGAATAAGAAGAAAATATTTTATTTCCTTGCAGCAAAATTATATTCTCATGAAAAGGTGAAGAGTTCTTTCCTAAAGGTTTCTGAGAAACAGAGAGTCATATTTCTGGGAAAAAGCTAGTATGGATTTCTTCAACCCAAACTGCACAATACGATTGCCCTGAGTACATTATTGTACCTTGTTTCTTCAGCCCCAATGGCACTGCTGGCCACTATCAACTTTGAGCTTCCAGTTATCTTCCAGTTCAGGGTCTAAGGCCATAAACATGAAGCACTCTTTCTCATGACACAAACCAGCTTATTATGTCACCCCTCTGCTTAAAATACTGTTGCACCCCACCCAGCCCCCCATTTCTTTCAAAGCAAAAATGAAGTCCTTGCAATGTTTCTCAAAGCTGTACTCCCACCTTTTGCCTCTCTGACCTCATTCCTTATTACTGTCCTCTGCCTGTGCCTTGCTCAGCCCTCACTCTGCTCCAGCCACACTGGTCCCCTATCTGTTCACAGATAATAGAGACACAGGTCTTTGTCTATCCTTTCCTCCATCTGGATGCTCTTCCAAGATATCTGCATGGTTAACTCCCTCATCTCCTTCCAGTCTGTTAAAATTCGCTTTGACAACAAAGTCTTCCCTGACTGCATGCACTAGCTGATAAAGCAAACTGTCATCCTTCCTCCACACTACCCTCTTGTCCTCTTTACGCTCCCTACTTTTATTCTGTTTCCAAAGCATGGATCATCACCTAAAATACTGTATGGCTCTTTTACATATGTTTATTGGTATTATTCATCTCTCCCCCAAGGCAGACTTATATAAATAGCATGCAGCAAAAGTCTGTGACTCTTCTTCACTGAGGTATCATATCAACAGCACCTAGAACAGTGGATGACCTATGATAACCAACAAATAAATATTTGTCTAATTTTAAGGACTATATATATGAAAACAAAGACAAAGTAAGGTAGAGACCACCTTGTTCAACTTATTCAAAATTCACTTTAAAAACCTAAAACTTAAAAATATCTCAAAAACATGAATTCTACTGATAGAGAAAAAACAGCACTAAAGAATCAGCTATAAATCTTTAATGTATACTATTTTCTATGTAGAGCAATGGTCGGCAAACTATGGGCTGGGCCAAATGTGATTAGCCACCTTTCTTTTGCAATCAAAGTTTTATTGGAACACTGCCACACACATTTGCTTGTGTACTGTCTAAAACTGCTTTGTCTCTACAACAGCAGAGTTGAGCAGTTGTGGCAACAATCTTCTGGCAAGCAAAACCAAAACATTATCAGGCCCTTTCCATAGTTTGCCTACTGACCCTTGATTTAGAACAAAGTTATTGGCATTTTGCAAACAAGTTGACTTCCAAATGCCAGTAATTATTTAAATGAATGTTTTCAGTTCACGTATTAAAAGAGTGGAGGGAATCTAGGCAAGAGAGACTGCTTAAAAGGACTGCTTCACATTGCAGCTACCTTTCTATCTCTGCCTCTGACGTATCTTAAGTGTCTGAATTTCTCCAGTAATTTATGGACTTTAATTGAAATTGACATATGCCAGAATTCTAAACTAAATAACCTCTTGAAGTCCCATCTTGTTTTATTACTCAGAATTCTCTGTATTCCATAAGGTTATTTTGAATTTTGTTTACATATTGTAATATGTTGGATTTTTCCATACATGTGTCCTTAGTGCCCTCTTTCTATTTAAAAACAGTTCCATTGACATTCTTTGAAAAGTATTGTCAGACATTATAATACTATATTTATACCTCAATAATTTTCTTGAAGAAAGATACAATTTTCCTTAGCACTGAATTCTAAATGTAAAATTACTGTACCCTATTTAGCAACATCATTGTTAACCTAATAGCTGCATTATAGTTAATGACAGAGAAAGGCAGATTAAGATGACAGATTTATCATTATGCTTAGCAAAACACAGGATACTAGTGCTTTTAAGGGAATGAAGTTAGGTGCTATTTTAAACAACACTTAATTGAATATATTCAAAGGTCTTTTTTTAACAGAAGTTAAAGTCATCCTGAGGTGAGTATCTGTATAATTCAAATAAAAAAATTATCTTTCTGTAGATATATTTTAGATTATCTTTTACAGGTGTGATATGTGAACGTGTGTAGTGCATACATATGTGTGTGGATGGATGGTAGACGGATAACATACAGTGTGCTGCCTGGAGGCTGGCTTATGGGAATTATTCAATAAATATTGCTTGTTGTCCTGTATATTCTTTCTCTTCTCACCCATAGACATCAGAAATTTAGAAGACCTTTAGAAAATTCTTACTAGTAGCATAGATGGAAATAGTTAAATTTGACCTTGAGGCTTTTGCATTAGACCTGAATTATACAGCCAGGCTTTTTATATGGACCATCCAAGCAGACAATTGACTGTTTAATTTGGAACTCTGTAAATATAAGCTTTAAAAAACATTTTTGGGGAGCAGTTAAGCCTAAAAAGCTTGCTATCTTACCACCTTAAATACCATTCTTCATGTCATTTGACAATTAAAGGGTATTTACATCAGATTCACAACAAATTTCAGTACCTACCAATGTCAGATGCTTTCATAAATGTGTTATTGGAATTAAATATGTAACCATGTTTATTAAAGTTATTAAATATGGAAATAACTTGGATTGAATATGTCATTATGATCATCTTTAAATGGGAGAATGAAACCAAAATGGTTTAAAAGAGTGAGTTCCTCAAGAACAAGAAATATTGCTTGTTGCAATTTGTATCAGCAATAATTATCACAATACATGGTATATAGCAAATAATAAATATTTATTGCACAAATGGGTGTAGCCTAACTCAAATAGTCAGTAAGAGGTCGCACCTACATTTGAAAGACATCTGCTGACCCCAAGACCAGCATTTTTCCTAGGGTAGAGGGAAGTATTCTTGCACAAGATAAAGGAAAAGGTAACTGGATATATTATTCTAAACATAAGTATTCCCCACCTCACATGTTTGTTATGTAAATAGTGGTAGCCAGGTAAGTGACAAAATGAGAGGGCTTAGCAGATTAAAATAGAAGAAAGTACTTATGAATTTCTCAGACCAGTTCTTGACTTAAGTCAGAGATATCTTTGTAGAAAATCACATGCCAAGAATGAAGATTTTAGAAATAGTGTGGGAAGCTCATACTTAAGAAGAAATAGTTGCTGAAAAATATGAGAGCCGCTTATCTGCTAAACACCATTAGTCATATTACTGCTATTGCAAGGTTGTGCAATGAGGAAGACTCTGCTAGGCAATAAGTCACAGATGTCTAATATTGTACAACCATGGGATGTGCAGAAGGAAGCAGACAGAACTGAAAACGGAAGGCTGTAATAAGACATTTATCCCAAATACTTTTTTTTTTTTTTTTGTCCTTTTTGAGACCGGCCACACCGTGCTCAGCCAGTGAGCGCTGTGAGCACACCGGCCATCCCTATACAGGATCCGAACCCACAGCGGGAGGGACGCTGCGCTCCCAGCGCCGCACTCTCCCGAGTGCGCCACGGGCTCGGCCCTATCCCAAATACTTTACCTGGGAAAAAGAAGTGGATCCAGGGGCATTTCACATACACATCCTTCAGGGATTATTCGTTATATTGAATTTACTGTAGGTTTTGGGAGCGCTGCTGTGCTCCCAGCGCTGCACTCTCCCGAGTGCGCCACGGGCTCGGCCCTATCCCAAATACTTTACCTGGGAAAAAAAAGTGGATCCAGGGGCATTTCACATACACATCCTTCAGGGATTGTTCGTTATATTGAATTTACTATAGGTTCTTTCAATTCATACTTGATTCCAGTCAGTTGCCAGAACACACCATGTGCTTTTTTTTCCTCAGAATTTGTTTAGAAAGATTTTCTTTTTTTCCTGCTTGTGTAGATAAATCCCACACCTCCTCCAGGTCTCAGTCCCTTCCCTCCTCTAGCTTACCTTACAGGTAGACAAAACAGTTAATAGTCAAATATATGAGTAAATATGTCATATGAAAATAATTATTAAGAGCTATGGAAAAAAATAAACCACAACAAGGTACTAGATACTGCAGAGGAAGGAGAGGGGCAGTTTAGAAGCTCTTTCCTAAAGAGTCGCTGAGGAAGGGTTCAATGACAAGGTGGCATTTGAGCAGAGAGCTGAATTAGGCGAGTGAGCAAGATCTGCATGATGTGAGAGAAGAGCATCCCAGGGAGAGGAGACATCAAAGGCAAAAGCCCGGAGGTGGGGGCCTGGCTGACAGGTCAAGGAACATTGAGGAGGCCAGTGTGGCTAAGGGAAGTGAACAGAGGAACAGTAAGGCGGAAGATGTACTGTGACCAAGGAGATGAACGTGATGGATTGAATATAAAATTCCTAGGCATACTCTGGTTTTATTGAACTCATCGGTCGGGGTGGAAAATCTGTCCATGGTATTTTTGAAGAATTTGAAACATGACCTACATTGCAGACTGGGAAGGTGATGATTTGGAAGCCAATGTGAAAAAAAGAATAGCTTCAACTTCAGCCTCTTAGAAGCATCATTTTTAGGTTACATTTAAGGTGCTTCCTTTTACTCAAGGTTTGGTTGAAGGATTTCTTCTTATTCAATTGTGGTTGCCCCCACTGTTCGCTATTAAACTTTTCATTGCACAGCTCTGCTGAGTCTCTTAAAAGTTTTAAAGGTAACTACATAATTTATCATCTAAAATAGGGGCCTCTTAAGAGTGAAATAAGGTGCAACTAGAAATTATGCCAGAATAACACAAAATAAACCAGAACTGTTCTAGGGAAACTGACATGTATGGTCATTCCACTTAAATCTAAGAACTCAGCATCTGTCAGGCCAGCCCTGGGAACTGGATTCTGCTGAGGCTGGGAACTGGGCTGAGTGTCAAGGCTTCTGCAATTTACCACCTAGACATTCTTCTAGGATTTGCTAATCCACCAGGATGTTGCAAGGGAGCAGGACACAGATCTACAATACCAAAAGCCCACAGACATAGTAACCACATCATTACCTTCTGAGCTGAGCCTTGCCCTATTCAGACTAATGGGATTCTCTCATCTTTCCTTGTAAAATATCTTCAAGACTTCAGACTTTCAGAAAACAAAAGCTAAAAAGAAGAAAAAATCTGTCCATGGTATTTTTGAAGAATTTGAAACATGACCTACATTGCAGACTGGGAAGGTGATGATTTGGAAGCCAATGTGAAAAAAAGAATAGCTTCAACTTCAGCCTCTTAGAAGCATCATTTTTAGGTTACATTTAAGGTGCTTCCTTTTACTCAAGGTTTGGTTGAAGGATTTCTTCTTATTCAATTGTGGTTGCCCCCACTGTTCGCTATTAAACTTTTCATTGCACAGCTCTGCTGAGTCTCTTAAAAGTTTTAAAGGTAACTACATAATTTATCATCTAAAATAGGGGCCTCTTAAGAGTGAAATAAGGTGCAACTAGAAATTATGCCAGAATAACACACAATAAACCAGAACTGTTCTAGGGAAACTGACATGTATGGTCATTCCACTTAAATCTAAGAACTCAGCATCTGTCAGGCCAGCCCTGGGAACTGGATTCTGCTGAGGCTGGGAACTGGGCTGAGTGTCAAGGCTTCTGCAATTTACCACCTAGACATTCTTCTAGGATTTGCTAATCCACCAGGATGTTGCAAGGGAGCAGGACACAGATCTACAATACCAAAAGCCCACAGACATAGGAACCACATCATTACCTTCTGAGCTGAGCCTTGCCCTATTCAGACTAATGGGATTCTCTCATCTTTCCTTGTAAAATATCTTCAAGACTTCAGACTTTCAGAAAACAAAAGCTAAAAAGAAGAAAATATCTTTAGGTAAAGTCTACTTTTTGTCCTATAATAAAATTTAGTTCTTTTGTGGGAGGTTCAAATAGTTCCTTTCTTCTACTCATTATTTCAGGACCATTTGAGAGGTAGATAGAGATTATCATAGAGAGATCAGTAGGCCGGCTTCATTACCGATAAACTGATTGGAGAGTGTCGTTTTAGATGTGCGGACAAGTGGGTTTATAAGTACTTCCCCTCCTGGGAATTACACAGACTTTCCACTTAGTAACCAGCATACTGAACAACTTCAAGTCTCCTCAGCAGAGACAGATCCTCCTTAGAGAAGGTCATAGCACAAGTGAGTAGAGAATGTAACAGGTGGTTCCAAAAGATGGACCCTAGAAAGGGCTTCAATCCCACCTGCAGATAAATTACTACTTTTCTGTGGTGAGCACTATGGTTTGAATGTATGTGTCCCTCCAAAATTTATATGTTGAAACTTAAACCCCAAGGTGGTGGTATTAAGAGGCATATTTCACTTTCGGGAAGTGATTAAGTCATGAGGGCTCTTGCTTCATAAGTGTATCACTGTTCTTATGAAAGATGTTGAAGGTAGAATCCTAGTCTTTTATCATCTCTTCCCATGTGAGGATACAGCAAGAGGCACTGTCTTTGAAGCTGAGAGGGGAGCCCTCACCTGAGACTGAACTTGCCGGGACCTTGATCTTGGATTACCCAGACTCCAGAGCTGAAAGAAAACAAATTTCTGTTGTTTGTAAATTACACAATCTAAGGTATTTTGTTATAGCAGCACATACTGACTAAGACAGTAGGCTGTAAATCCTTAGTGGGGAAGGAAATTAGAGGTATTTCTATAGCTCAAGTCCCTTAATATGGGAGCATATGGCAAGAGAAAAGAAGTTCCCCTATAGGAGCTCTCATTCTCTGATTTGTCTTCAGCAACAAAAACAAAATACAAGTTAACATCTCAATACATAATGTTTCCTGAACTGTAGGCTTTATGAGTACAAAGACTTTTGAGAAGAATATAATTCTCTAATCAGTTAGTACATAATAGGTTTTCAATAAATATTATGTATACACACATGAAGAGATGAATCATAACTTTTTACTTTTATTTCCCTGCACAGAAACTTTCAAATGACTCACTTTAATTTATAAGTTAAAGTTAAATTTTCTTATCCTAGAATCCAATACTATTGTATCTGGTCCTAGCAAAGCTTTCTACAATATCTTCTACTCTTGCCCAATAAAATCTTTTCATTCCAGTTGAAGAGCTCTACTAAAAATTAGTAGTGACGTACTCATTTTCATTTCTGATTGCTAGGATAGTATTACTTTTCTTTCTATTCCAATCATACCCATTTTTCAATATCCAGTTTATTTGTGTGTGTATAAGTTTTAAATGCCTTAAAACGTTTTTTTTTTAATTTGTCAATAGACCATGTAGGTGATTTTCGTGTCCCTTTACCAATTCCTCTTT
>NW_007727493.1:110398-115305 GCF_000696425.1 Galeopterus variegatus | reverse complement strand
TTAAATTTGTCAATAGACAATGTAGGTGATTTTCGTGTCCCTTTACCAATTCCTCTTCCCCCCCCTCCCCCATCCACATTATATCTGTTCACTTGTCTCAATAAGGTTAAGGAATTGTGATTGCTGTGTCTTCTTCCACCACCTCTATTTATTTGTTTGCATATTTATTTATTCATCTATCTATCTATCTATCTATCTATCTATCTATCTATTTATTTATTTATTTATTGCTCCCACAAAAAAGTAAGAACATGCAGTCTTTCCCTTTCCCTTTTGTGCCTGGCTTATTTCACTTAACATAATTTTCTCTAAATCCATCCATGTTGCTGCAAATGGTAGTATTTCATTTTTTTTTATATAGCAGAGTAGTATTCCACTGTGTAGATGTACCACAGTTTCCTTATCCGCTCATCTGATGATGGGCATTTAGGCTGGTTCCAACTCTTGGCTATTGTAAATAGCATGCAATAAACATGGGAGTACAGGTATCTCTTTGACATCATGATTTCCATTCCTCTGGGTATATACCCAGCAATGAAATAGCTAGATCATATGGTAGATCTATTTGTAATTGTTTGAGAAACCTCCATACCATTTTCTATAAAAGCTGAACCATTTTGCAGTCCTACAGTGTATGAGGGTTCCTTTTTCTCCATAACCTTGCCAGCATTTATCATTCTCAGTCTTTTGGATATTAGCTATCCTAACTGGAGTGAGGTGGTATCTCAAAGTGGTTTTGACTTGCATTTCGAAAATGCTGAGAGATGTTAAGCATTTTTTATGTGTCTGCTCATCATTCATATATCTTCCTTTGAGAAATGCCTATTCAGCTCCTTTGCCCATTTTTTAATTTGGTTACTTGTTTTTTTGCTGTTAAGTTTTTTGAGTTCCTTGTATATTCTGGATATTAATGTTTGTGGATTGGAATAATTAATATTGTGAAAATGTCCATATTACCCAAAGTGATCTACAGATTCAATGCAATCCCCATCAAAATTCCAGTGACATTTTTCTCAGAAATGGAATAAACAATCCTAACATTCATATGGAATAACAAAAGACCACAAATAGCCAAAGCAATCCTGAGCAAAATAAATAAATAAATAAATAAAGCCAGAGGCATAATACTACCTGACTTTAT
Source organism: Galeopterus variegatus (assembly GCF_000696425.1). Taxonomy (NCBI): domain Eukaryota; kingdom Metazoa; phylum Chordata; class Mammalia; order Dermoptera; family Cynocephalidae; genus Galeopterus; species Galeopterus variegatus. Next base: position 114,164 of record NW_007727493.1, on the reverse strand, counting down.
ACTACAAAGCTATAGTAATCAAAACACCATGGTGCTGGCATAAAAATAGGCACATGGACCAGTGGAACAGAATAGAGAATTCAGAAGCCAACCCATACACCTACAGCTACCTGATCTTTGACAAAGGCACCAAGTCTACACACTGGGGAAGAGAATGCCTCTTCAGCAAACGGTGCTGGAAAAATTGGACGTTCATCTGTAGGAGAATGAAACTAGACCCATAATTCCCACCATATACCAAAATCAACTCAAAATGGTTTAAAGAATTAAATACACATCTTGAAAAAATAAAACTCCTTAAAGAAAACAGGGGAAACACTCCAGGAAGTAGGATTGGGTATAGACTTTATTAATGTGACCCCAAAAGCAACAAAAGGAAAAATAAACAAATGGGATTATATCAAACTAAAATGTTTCTTCACAGCAAAAGAAACAAAAAGAGCAAAAAGGCAACCTACAGAGTGGGAGAAAATATTTGCAAAATATACATCTGACAAAGGATCAATATCCAGTTTAAACTTCAACTAAAATGTTTCTTCACAGCAAAAGAAACAAAAAGAGCAAAAAGGCAACCTACAAAGTGGGAGAAAATATTTGCAAAATATACATCTGACAAAGGATCAATATCCAGTTTAAACTTCACTTTTTGTCCTCATAAAGTCCTAATTAAGCAAGCCAAAGTTTTCTCTTTTCCCCAGACTACTATAACTTATACTGACTTGTACAATTCAATTGTTACTTTTGAAAGATTTTCTTATGTGGCTGTGAAAATTTTCAGTTGTATATATCCTTTCTCTTAAATGAATAAGATTCTTGAGGATAAGAAGCACAGCTACATTTTTCCTGCATGCTATTGTGCCCAGAAATTCACAGAGCAGATAATAGCTGCTCAGTATGCCTCGCTGTGTGTTAAATAAACAAAAGACTGATGGGCTGTGTCATTTCCTGCCTGTGCTCTGTAGTTTAATGGCCAGCGGAAGATCCTTCACAGCAATTTATGTTTCTGAGTCAAGCCACATTGTAATCAAATATCCTCCAAAAATAAGTCAGAATTTAAACTCCTGTCACTGTCTTCCCCTTTCCCAAGCACAGATGACAATTTTTCTAAGGCAATTCTGAGGAATTATTCTTTATCAAATGGCATCCTTCATCAAAATTAGCAGATAATTCTATTTCAGTTTAGTTTTGCACATTATATGATATCTTCTCCTTGGTTTAGCTTCAGAGTATGTTATGTCATACAGTATAGGTGGGAGTAAGAATTTTCATAAGATGTTTGGTTGACAACCAACTGATGTCTAACATAACTAAAAATAAGTTCTGTTATCTTACGAAGAAATAAAAATATGTGCAAGATTTAATTAAGGATGTTGTGACATTATTTATAAGAATGAAAAGTGAAAAACCAGTTCCATGTCAAGAAATAGGGGTTGATAAAATAAAATTCTAATATATATATTGTGCGTGTGTTATGTATAAACATATGTGGCTACTAAAAACAACGAAAAGTTATTTTATCTATACGGGACAAGATATGGCAAAAAATGGTTGATGAAGACTATGGATGACGTATCACATTAAAAAATATGAAATATGTAAACACAAATTAACAAATAAAATAGAGGAATATATAAAACATTTACACAAAGGTGATACTGGTATTTATCATTGGATGAGTGAAGTGATACGTATTTTCTTTTCTTTTATTCAATTATCATTATTCTATATTTATTTCGGTTAGCTTAGGTTGCTTTGAAATAAATAAAACTATAAATTATTTTAAATTTAAAATATAGATATTAAAGTATGTTATCATTAAGAGAATTTGAAAAAGATCTATACATTCAATAAATCTAATAATCGGTGGCAGGGATGTGAGATGAGGCTGACATACTTTTGTGGTAAATGGGTTCTAGGTCATAAAAAAGGATAAAGTTACCCAGGTTTGAAAAATATTCTCTACCTGAATCCACTGGGAAAAATCCATCCTCTTCTAGAAGCTCAAATGGGCTCTGTGCACAGTAATCTGCTACAGCAGTCTGCACAATTTTATTTGCCTCTTCAAATGATATGCATACTAATTTGTCATGAGAATTTCCTTCTCACAAGGTCAAAGAGTTAACGATAGAGGCATGGTTTACAGGCACTTCTTTCTTTTTACAAACAATGATAAACTCACATATTTTGCTTATTATAAATAAGTTTAAAAATAACAAAGAAAAATAAATATTTTAACAAAGAAAATTCAAGCAATAATAGGAAGAGACTGGATCATGTGTTTCTGAAAGAAGGCTGTTATAAATTATTATTTATAACAATAATAGTTGCTATTTTCATAGTATCTTTTGACCTGGCTTCATAAAAACATTTTAAGAAAAAGTTAATTAAGATTTTTGATTAGATTTAATTAATTGTTGTTATTCCATTCCTTAGTGTCTAGGTCATTAATTCATTCATGTCATACATATTTTACGTGCATTTATTGAGCACCTGATGTGTGTTCCTAATACTGTGCTGAGGTTTAGTAGTGAATAGCTGTTGCTCTTAAAGAATGTATAGTCTAATTGAGGAATGAATGAAGCCCAATTTGTATTCAAATGCTTTTCACTATTAGCTAACTTCCTTTATTTATTGAGCACCTGATGTGTGTTCCTAATACTGTGCTGAGGTTTAGTAGTGAATAGCTGTTGCTCTTAAAGAATGTATAGTCTCATTGAGGAATGAATGAAGCCCAATTTGTATTCAAATGCTTTTCACTATTAGCTAACTTCCTTGGTTCTTAGCACATTCTTACACTGTTTTACATGGGTTCCTTTGGAAAGTAACAGAATATCGCAGGATTTCCCCTGGTTTGCACTTTACCACCACAGGAAGGTCTCCAGACCAGGCTTTATAAATATGAGATGCCTGAGCACCCACAAAGGGATCTCTTGTGACTCAGTATTCTGGAACACCTTAGCCTTAGCCAGCTAAACCCTATGTGGCATTGCTGTTCTTTTCCACACTCTGCCCAATATATAAGTCCCTTCAGACACACCCAATGCTGCCTCTGTTTTAGTTCCTTTGACCCACCGTCCTACTCCTCACCCCATTAATACTTCCCCCAAGTGTTCTCTGCTGCTCCAGTTAATTAACTTCCAAGTCAATGTGTACACAGACCTTTCCTACAGCCCTGACCTCGACTTGATGCCTCTGCTTATCCACACCCCCACAATTCACTGTAAACGCCTACCTTCAGTCCCCACCACTCCACCACAAGTGGCCTGCACAGTCATAAAATCTAATGGGCACTTTTGAATCATTTTCTTCCATGATCACTTAACAGCCTTCTGTGCTTTGCAAAACAATCTCTTCACTTAGCTTCAGTGATAACACCTTTTTCCTCCTCCTTCCTGTGTTTCTCCTTCCCTAATTCATTTTTGTCCTTTTGGATTTCATTCACTGCCATGGCATTAGTTTCTACTTACATAAAACTACCAAATCTCCCGCACAGCACACATCTCTCTCTTAAATCTCTATCTTTCAACCTCCCAAATATGCATAGTACATTCTGTACTTCCTAAGTGGAATTGAGGATCTTTCCCTCAAAACTGCTTTCCCTTCACTGGTCTGCATTTCAGTAGATGGCACCAAATTCTATTCTTATCCAGAAATCTTGGAATCATCTTTAACTTCTTTGCTCTCCCACACTCTTCATATGTAATTGATCACAAGTCCTATTGACATTTTGCTGTCTCAAGAATCTGTAATTTCCCTCTATCACCCT
>NW_007727493.1:108274-109873 GCF_000696425.1 Galeopterus variegatus | reverse complement strand
ACATTCTGTACTTCCTAAGTGGAATTGAGGATCTTTCCCTCAAAACTGCTTTCCCTTCACTGGTCTGCATTTCAGTAGATGGCACCAAATTCTATTCTTATCCAGAAATCTTGGAATCATCTTTAACTTCTTTGCTCTCCCACACTCTTCATATGTAATTGATCACAAGTCCTATTGACATTTTGCTGTCTCAAGAATCTGTAATTTCCCTCTATCACCCTGCAAGACCCCGGTGCCAGCCACCAGAATTATTGAAATCAACACTTATCTGAGTCCTTATTTATAAACTAACTTCCTTCCATCACACCTTTAGAAAACATAAACCTGATCGTTTTATTTCCCTGTTTGAAAGCCTTCAATGGTTTGCATTAACCCTATAATAAAGTTCAAACAACTTCCCATGGCTTACAAAGTGTGATGGACAGACTCTAGGGTGGCCCCATGATCCCCACCTTACTTCCTGGTATTCATAGCCTTGTATATGCCCCTCTCATTAAGTGTGGGTGGGGCCTGTAACTGGGTTCTAAACAATAGCAAATGGCAAAGGTGATTACATTATGTAATCACATCATTTATGCATTAATTATGGATGCTAGCAGACTCAGCACAGAGACTTCCCTTGCTTGTTTGATGAATCAAGTGGCCATGTGGGCAAACTACATGTGGCAAAGAATTGCAGGAAACATCTAGAATTTAGAGGTGATCTCTAGGAGTTGAGGGTGACATTTGGTAGCTGATAGGCAGCAAGAAGCCAGGGATCTCAGTCCTGTAGCTGCAAGAAATTTTGCCAACAACCTGAGTGAACTTGAAGTGAATTCTTTCCCTGTTGGCCTCCATATGAGAACTCATCTCAGCCTTGTGAGATCCTCGGAGCACAGAACCTAGCTAAGTTTGCTCTGATGCCTGAACTACAGAAACTGAGATAATCCATATGGTTGCTTTATGTTGCTGTGTTTGTGGGAATTTAGCATAGCAATGATAGATAACTAATACACAAGGCCTTGATATTAAAAATGTTTCAAAAATCTGTTTTCTTCTATCTTTTCTGATCTTGAATACTTACTTCCTGAAATACTGTTCCAATCATCGTACATACAACTGTCTGCTCACCCTGAACCAGTCCTTCACTCCTTACCCCTCTCTCCACTTTAACTCTTGCTCCTTAGGTCTCAGCTTAAATGTTAATGCCTTAGTGAGGACTTCCTTGATCCTACAGCAGGTTAGAGCCTTCTGATATATTCTCCATAGTACCTTGAACTTCATGTGATAACACATATGCCGTGTTATAATAATTAATTTTGAAATTTCTGCTTCTATGCTACACTATAAATTCTATGAGAACTGGGACTGGGCCTGCTTTGGTCAGTTTTGGATATCCAACACAGTACTTCGCAAAGATTCAATAATTAGAGAATATTTTTTAAATGAAAAGAGTCAAGTGAAGCAAGAAAGACTGACAAAATTATTAGAGGCAGAAAGAATATGCTCAGACTTTCTCATGCTTGTACTGTTCTTATGTAAGATCACAGTAGCAACTGACTGCACAGGTATTTATAATAGTTGGCAAAGGCGATTGATCTTTTTAATTTAAAAAAAAAA
>NW_007727493.1:105673-107854 GCF_000696425.1 Galeopterus variegatus | reverse complement strand
ACTGCACAGGTATTTATAATAGTTGGCAAAGGCGATTGATCTTTTTAATTTAAAAAAAAAATAGACATGAAACCAGAACTTTAAGGTAGAAGTGAGGAGAGCAGAGGGTAAACTCCCACCAAAGGAACACAAGCCAAGATGAAAGGCGTGTTCTCAGATGTGAAGGAGAGAAAAAAACCTGGTTTTTTGTTTTGTTTTTTGGTTCAATTAAAAACAATGACAACAACAAAACTCAGCTGTGTCAGGCCCTATGTTAAGAATATGGAGATAAATAAGACACCCTCACTACCTTCAAGGAGTCCCAGCCAGAGGTGAGAGAGGAATCCTGTAAGCACTGACAACAAAGTGAGAGGGACAGCACAGGGAGCCCACACGGGACGCACTCACCGTGAAAGGTGCTAGGAAGGAGATCTAATCCCTGGGAAGGGAAGATGTTCACTACCCGTGATCACCAAAGTTCTGGGAACAACAGAGTAGGCAAATAAAGAGCAGAGAATAAAGCGTAAAACAGGAAGGAGAAACAACAGTCCAGAGTAAAAACTGACTAATAGAAACTCATGTTGGTTTTATTGATTAATATGTTATGATTTTTAAGAAACCACTTGAACTTATATTTTGTCACTTAATTTTCATAGCAATCTCCTGCAGGAAGTAAAGCATTTTATATAATTCATCTATTAAATGTGAAAAGGGGAGTTCGGGGAAGTTAAATAAATGGCTTAAGGTCATACAGTGGCAGATGGTCTTTGAACCATTCTGTTGATGACAAATAAAAAATTCTTTCTAATAGATCACACGCAAACAACTAATGAGAAAACTTGAGCATATCATATGAGCAATAGTTTTTTAAAAACCCTTGTCTACTTTATTGGTCAGTATCTGCTTTAGTGCATAAAACAGATGGTTGAGTATTGAAACTTAATCTTGCAGGTAACTTAGACAAATGGATATGTGGCAACCTTCAAATGGGGGAAATGCTACTTTTTTAACTTTTTGCATGTATTAATTGTGTATTAATTAAGAAGCACATTAATTTCTATTTATTTAACTCAAAGACATTTCCATATTTATGTCTATTGAGGAGAAAAAGGACTAAAAAATACATTTATGAAAAATAAATTGTTACCTGTAATTACTTGCAATAATCAGATTACTTATAATTCCTTTGTCACCTTAGTTACACTCCCTATAGTCTGTACTTCTCATCCCTTCTTTTTGATATATGACCATAACAGGAATAAAATGCAGTTATTAGAGATATGACACATGGCTATCATAATAACTTACAATGATAAAGTGAATAACAACTGCCATCGTGCCCAATATGTGCCAAGCCACATTAGGAGTTTATCAACATTATTTTCTCGAACCCTCACTCCAGTGCTATGTTGGAGTTACTTAGGCAATTCTGATAGCAAAAACAGCAGCACTCTCTAGGTAAGGCAGAAAGAACCTGGAACCAGAACTAGAAGGCCATCGGGTCTTTGGCACTCCAGGGATCAACTTCTCTCCCAGTTCCTCTCCCAGGTCCTGCTGAGCCTGTCCCTCATAGTGTCTGTGCTTCTCTCTGTATGAATCTTAAATTCCCTTTTTCTTTCTGAATGGCCAGTCCTGTGTGTGCTCCAGTTCCAATTTCCAGAAAGAACGCCTAGAATGCAATCAGCTACTAATCGCGGCTCACACCCTGCCCGGGCAGGACTCTTCTCTCGCCATCCTCCCTCAGCTTTGCTCTGCCCCTGATCTCAGCCTTCATCCTTCCAACATTCCATCCTTCCCCTTTCACAACTCAGGGCCTCTTCTTGGCTGGCTCAGCTGAAATGTTTCTTCTTCAACAAGACTTTCTCAAGCTTCCTACCTAACTTAGGTCTCCTCTTGCTATTTTCTATCTAACCACCTCCACCCCTCACAGCAGTAATCACAGCCTGTAAACATCTTGTTTATATCTTGTTGACACAGGTACAGTCCATCACATCCATTAGATGTAAGCTTCATGGGACTAACAATTGTGTTTGCTTTCACTATTGAATCCCCATTTCCTTTCACAATTTATAGAACATATTGGAGGCACTCTATAAGTATTTTTTGAATGTAAAAATGAATCAATTAATTAGCTAACTACAATCACCTTCCTTTGGCAGAGGGCTTCTCAGAACACCCCACTGGATTGTTGGCAAAACCTTG
>NW_007727493.1:101085-105426 GCF_000696425.1 Galeopterus variegatus | reverse complement strand
TATTGAATCCCCATTTCCTTTCACAATTTATAGAACATATTGGAGGCACTCTATAAGTATTCTTTGAATGTAAAAATGAATCAATTAATTAGCTAACTACGATCACCTTCCTTTGGCAGAGGGCTTCTCAGAACACCCCACTGGATTGTTGGCAAAACCTTGGTGAGGTCCCTCCTGAAGCACATGCCAGTTGACCTTCGTACAATGAGTAACTGTTTCTACCTGAAGAGTGCCTGGGCGCTGCCCTCCCGAGGAGCGGACTGTGAGTGGGACGGTTCCATTTGGAAGACTTGGATATGTGACAGAAATGTAATATTCAGTTTTAAAGCAAATACAGAAAGGTTAATTATCTTTTCCAAGGTCGACATTTGAATTTAGGTTTGTCTGACATTGAAGCTTAGACTGTGTCCGTGCCAGACAAGCCCTGGCTGATGTAATAAAATTGACTTTCTTATCTTCCAACTTCAGTCCCAATTGACATTGTATTCTGCACCTCTGGAAGAGAAAAAATGAGCGGAGAATGGTTGCTGGGCAACCAAGGCACCAGGATGTCCTGGTTGCAGTTTAATCAGTTGGTACCTGGCAAACCTCCCAGGATGAGGGTACCGGGAATAATTGTCTCTCTGTCCTCTAATATCCTATCAGAGTTGCCCTGAATTCCAGTCTCACATACTAACATTGTAATCAGCATTTCCAATTTTACATCATCTAAAATGTAATTATGTCTTTAAAGTCATTTAAAACTCTATTGAGCTAACTATTTTACCTATTGCCAAATTTATCCATAATTATAGTATCAGCCCTGGGAGAGTTTCTGCATGAACCATGATTTTAAAAAGAAAGTTTTCCTGATTTCAAGACAGTTTTATTTCACCTTCATGAAGTCACATGTCTAGATAATTAAATTATCTGAAAAATAACAAATAATTCAGATTTGTTTTAGTAGCAGATTTAAGATTATAGCCATTAGCCAGTCTCAAATTCCCAAGTCTGGTACTAGGCCAGCCATGCAGAAGATGCAAGACAGGTTCAGAAACTTACTGAGTAACACTTCAGCTCTGACTGAGAGGATAGAAGGTTTGAAATTGAAATGGCTGGGAGAGTTGAAGATCAGTGAGGCTTACTTTGGAGAGCACGGTGCTGTGTGCCGACCCCCCTCCACAACCCCCAGGCTCAGTGAAGCTATAGAGCTGTCTGTTCATCTCAAGACTAGAGAGGGGACTTCAGTCAACCACCAAAAGAACTTGATATGTGCCTCCTGCACTTGAAGGACAAGGTGAACTGATGGCTCATGCCTGAGAACTCAATTGTGAGAAGCTGCCTGAAGTGACTTTTTATAGCAGAGTCGGGGTTATGTTTTGGAAAGAAACTGCTTTGCCACTGACTACAGTTCTGAGCAGTGTGCTTCCTGTGGACCTCCGGGCCCTGTTTGGGAAGGATGAAAAGTCTCAGACCTTGTGTTGAAGGGTCACCTGAAGGAGCAGGAAGGCCTCTTGAGAAAGATGCCAGAAGTGGTCAAAATTAGATGCACAGGGGCTGAGAGAGGAATCATAAATGGCTGGCTGGAAATTGAAGTTCTGTTCTTAGTCCTGGCAGTCAGGGGAGATGTCTCCAAAGAGCCTCTGCAGGGCTCCAGGAAAGAAAATGCCAGTATTGGGATGAATCAAAAGAGAAAGCAGGCACAGCCCCTTTCCACTGCAGGCTTCCTGCTGGAGCAGGGCCAGCCCTGGGACAGGAGACCTTTACCCTTTAATCACATTCAAAGATGAGATTGTTACATTGGACTAGATGTTGTTTTAGTTACTAAATGGAGTCTGTTTTGGAGAACAAAATGGCTGAAGGTCTTTTCACCATGCAAGTGTCCAGAAAATGCACAGAGCTCACCTTAGAGTTCACGAGAGAGGAACCAGCCCCAGGGCAGCATTTCTAACAATGATGGGAAATAACTAAACAGTTTTCTCTGTTTCTTTGGATTCCTGTTTCTTAAAGGCTTTGGATATTTTCCTCCTGGGAGCTTTCCACTTTTAGCTTTACTAACATTTGTGACATAATTTCTGATACTTGGTCATTGAATTTCCTGGCCCACAGAACATACGAGGTGAATGGTGAGGAAAGGGGTAAAGAGTTAAGCTAGAATGAAACACAGTGACCAAAAGTACACACATAGACACCATTTAGACAGTGTAATATTCATGAGTTTTCATCGAATACAGTAAAATCTCATTAATGTGAGCTAGCCATGTGGAACTAACATGGAGCCTTCTCTATGCCAGGCACTCTGGCGGCCACCAGCACTGCATGTGGCTCCCTAGGCCAGCGCTTCTCTGCATGGTGCTGGGAGCAGGCTCTGGGGAGGGCCGAGCTGCAGGAGTCAGAGGGGCCCAGGGTGAGGCAGTGTTGCCTCTTCACCCCATGAGCTGCTCAGATAGGAGTAGTTTTTACACTTGTACGGACTTGTAAAAGTTGAGAAAGAGTCCTCTAGGCAATTTTTGTAAGCTAGATACTGATAGTGCCATTTTATAAAATAGGAAAAGGAAGCTCATAGAGATGCTAATTAAATTTGCACTAAAAACTAATATTCCATCTAACTTAAACTCTTTGCTATATAACATTTTCTTCCAAAGTAATAGAAAATTAGGAAGCTAGATCTTTTCTTTTCACAGCGACTTTTGAAGCATGATTGTGTGAATAAAATTTTAAGAGCACAGTTTAATTCCTTGTATAGAGTTTCTGAGAAATTTAACGTTATTTAATTGTATATAGATGATACCTATATTAATTATAAATATGAACTAACACTATAGGCAGTCTGAGTATCTCATAAGTATGTATTTATTTAATCATTGCTCAAAAGTCAATAGTAGGTATCATTTTTATCCCCATTTTTCAGAGGGGGAAACTGAAACAAGGAGATTATAAGTAATTTATGTAACGCATCACAGCAAGTAAGCAGGGAATCAGGATTTAGGCTCAGCTAGTCTGACCTCAGAGCCAAAGCATTTAACCATGACTGGACATTGCTTTTTTTATTGGATAAATATTAAATGAATATTTATGAAATGAATAGCCATGAAGAAAGAAAGATTCTTAAAGTTAATAACTATGACATATGAAGCATTTAAAAAATATTTGGTCACAAATTAAAATGCATTTACACTAATTTAAGAAAAAAAAAACCCTCTGAAGGGAGACTGAGTAGAATAAGCATCAAGTAGTAGATGAAGCAATATTAACACACTAATGAAACTCACAGGATGTAGAATCAGTGCCATGCTTCAAATCCCTGCCAATCACTGCATGATCTTGAGAAAATTCTTTATCATTTTTGTGTTTCAGTTCATTTATACTAAAATAGGTGATGATAATATCCCTGTGAGTGTTGAATGATATGTAGGTAAAGTGCTTAGCACAGCATCTGCCTAAGCAAATGATAAACACTCAATGATAGTTATTACTATCATGTCCAAAATGTTTTTAAAAACATGCTATAAGTAATAATAGCAATATTAATAGCAATTTTCCAAAATATCATCAGGATAAATTGTTATAAATATTAAGATTATAATTAATATATTAAAGCAAAAATATCCATATCAGAATTATTTTGTGCTTCCATGCAATAACAATACAGGAAAAAAAAAAAGACATATCAGAAGCCAACTAAGGTCTCTGTGACTTTGAGCAACTAACAACTTCTCTAAGCTGTAGTTAAATGAAATAATATGTTTAATTGAATAATACTCATTTCTATTAAGGAGTCTTATGAAAATAAAATGGGAGTGATACTATAGCAGTTAAAGACAGATGACTGGAAAAGGAAAATGTGGTATATTTACACAATGGAATACTACTCTGCCATAAAAAAGAATGAAATTCTGCCATTTGCACCAACATGGATGAACTTAGAGAAAATTATATTTAGTGAAATAAGCCAGGCACAGAAAGAGAAACACCGTATGTCCTCACTTGTAAGTGGAAGCTGGAAAAAAAAAAAAAAGCAAATAAATCAAAAAAGCAGGAAAGAAAGGTACAACAAACACAATGATACATTGAACTTTCAAAAGCAGAGAACAGAGCTAAGGTTACCAGAGATGGATGGCGGATAGGGTTGGGGAGGAATTGGTAAAGGGCCATGAAAAACAATCATATGGCATAATGTTGAATATGCTAATTGTCCTGATTTGAGCATCATATATTGCGCACAGGTATTGACATTGAACTCTGTACCACACAGATATGTACAATTAACTATGGTTCAATTAAAAATAATTAAATAAAAACCTACAAAATAACATTTTTTTAAAAGAATATACGAATAAAAATAATTGTTGTTATAGGAGA
>NW_007727493.1:99480-100099 GCF_000696425.1 Galeopterus variegatus | reverse complement strand
CAGGTCTATCCATACATAACCCCATCATAAACTGAGGAGCATACTGAATGTGTATTGCTTTTGCACCATCATAAGGTTGAAAAATCTTGAGTTGAACCATTTACTTCGGGGACCTTCTGTAATTTGCCCGAAGGTAAGTTAAACAATTTGAAATATTGGTGCTATTAAATAACACTGGGCAGCTTTGACTGTTTCCCATCCCCTTAAAAAAAGTATATTGATCAAACCAGATGGGGAAAGCTATTCAATTCAGTTCAGTCTATATTTACTGAGCCCTCAGAATATACCTGTCAGTGAGATTCAGTCACTCTGTTACTATTAGCTATTTGTAATTTCTATTCAATGTTAGTTCCTTTATCCACGGGGCAGGGGTCATGGCTGGGAATCTGGGAGAAAATGTATTGTCTCATTTACCACGCATGGACCATCACTCAGGAGATGGGGTCTGCGTAGGAAAAAGGAGTGAGCAATGGTAGATGGTGTCAGGGTTTAAGGGATCAGGGCAGTGGTGTGCTGGTACATCTTTTACAGTGGGCTCTGGTGGGAAGGGTTGGCTTGAGTGTTTGCCAGTTCCCATTGTGTAAATGCTCCCACCTTGGCTAATTTCAAGCTCCCAATG
>NW_007727493.1:96523-98413 GCF_000696425.1 Galeopterus variegatus | reverse complement strand
TAGTTAGAGCTACGGAAAATTTAGGAAAATCATAATTATATTATATAAAGTCTCCTGTCCCCTCATCCAGGGATTGTCTTACTCTATATTCTGGCAATAATGAACTTTTTCATAGTCTTTTCTTTAGCCAGCAATTTTTTCTACTTGTTGTTTTTAATAAGGACACTTCATCATTATGTTTCTTCTCAGGATGAATGAATTGATTTTGCTGGACATCATATTTTTGCTGGTTTTCTGAGTATAGCAGCATGTCAGGAAATTTAAAATCTTAGCTGAAGTTATTTTTTCTAAGTATAGGATTATTATTCTTATATAGTATGCTTCTTTCAGAGCCAATAAGTCTGGTCACTGTGACATTGTAATGCACATGTTCACAGAACATTCTGGCCATTCCTATGAATGGAGGCAGTAAAAAGGAGACACAAATCTCTGACCAGCCATTCTAATCTGGGAGGGAGGGAAGATCAAAAGGTTAATGTCATGGAAGATCCTAGACCAGTGCATTCCCAGATAAATACAATATCATCATATCATAGTATCTTTAGAAACCTTTTAACTGATACAAGCAGTGTACTTCTCTAAGGTTTAATTGCCTTCCCACGGTTACCCTGCCAGTTAGTGGCAGCGTTGGGGTCTCTTGACTTGCAGTCAAGTGCTTTTGTACTGTAGCTCAGCCTCGTAACGTGTACACAACCTGGATTTTCTCTATGAAGGTTGTGCCAACTAAGATATAGCTAGTCCTATTCAAGAAGCTGCCTCATGTTCTTAAAAACACACTAAGTTGAATTAACAGGCTATTTATTTCTTGCTCTAAGCAAGGAGTGATATAAAAGCATCTGACATTTCAGAAAGTCTCGAATGGTTTCTCATGTTGGCCCTGTGTATTCTTATTATTGCTAAATGTAGTAGTGACAGAGCTACAGAGATACAGTAGGCATATAAAGTCATCTGGATTTCGTCCAAGAACAGCATTTCCTGTGAGGCAGAGGACTGAGTGCCACGCTCAGAGGCAGATGGCTTTGCCCGGGGTAAAAGAGAATAGCTTTATTTTCTGTCCTGATACTTATAAAATTTCCACATGCAAAATGAATTAAATAATACAGGGTAAAACAAACAATCCTTCCTTGAAGTATTGAAGAATGATTTCCTCAGTTCCCTAAGGCGACATAATATCATATTTATCAAGAACAAAGCATTAAATATAGAGACACCACACAAAAGTAAGAGATAATGCTGTATTTACTGAGATCTGAGGGAGACATTAAATATTTCCCCTTCAGCCAATTAGCTTTTTTATAATCCCCTGTTCCTAAGAAAAAGAGACCCAGCCTCTCATTAAATCAATCAACCAGTTTTTATTTATTTTTAAATAGGTGTTTTAAATATCCCACCACTTATGAGAATGTTAAATAAAACCTCTATGCGTTAAAAACGTTTTGTTGCAGAATTACCTTCTCCACGAGTAAAGCCTAAAAGGGTAAAACAGCTCACATTCTGCATCAAAGCAGTTAGGTAACGATAGTCACTGTGACACGGGTGCATTAGGAGGTAGAGGGGAGGGGCTGTATGTGCTTAGATCACTCAGAGAAAAGAAAGTGACAGTAAAAATCCAGAGCCTCACATCACATCCCGAGTCACAGTGGGCCACACTTGTAGAAATGACAGGATTTTGACATATGAAAGAACTGAAAGTAATTTTCTCTTGACAGTAATATAAAATTCTCCTCCAAGACTGGCTCACAAAGACTGCAAAGACGAATAAGAAGCCACAAATTTGGAAATCACAAGGTCAAAACCCAGCAGAATCTCACTTAATGCAATCAGTAAATGCCACTTCAACTTTGGTTGATGGAAATGAAATAAATTGACAGCATCTATAATGTAGTTATC
>NW_007727493.1:93710-96107 GCF_000696425.1 Galeopterus variegatus | reverse complement strand
GGCTCACAAAGACTGCAAAGACGAATAAGAAGCCACAAATTTGGAAATCACAAGGTCAAAACCCAGCAGAATCTCACTTAATGCAATCAGTAAATGCCACTTCAACTTTGGTTGATGGAAATGAAATAAATTGACAGCATCTATAATGTAGTTATCCTCCCAAAAGTCAGAGCTGAGGGACGCAGCAGGCAGCTCACACAGTCATCCAAGACTTAGCTGAGACTTCTCTTCCCAAGACTCATTGTTACAACCTTTGGAAAAGATGTCAGTAAAGCTCTCATTGACTTCACATGCAACTTCCTTATGTATAACTCAAAACAATACTTGGAAAAAACAAAAGTATATGAAATTTGGCATTTAAAAATACAATGCCTTCCCTCCTAAGAGGCATTTGCTTGGCTCCTCTCTCATCCCATGTTAACCTGTTAGAAGTTACTCTCGGTTCTTCCTTCAGAATACATGGAAACTCCAACCACTCTGACCATCTCTATTGCTACAGTGCTTGTCTGAGCCACCGGCACCTCTCATTTGGATAATCACCGTATTTGTCTCTGCTTATACCCTTTGTCTCCTTGTAGTGCCTTTTCAACACAGCAGAAAGGCTGATCCTCTGCTCCTTTTAAAATCTGAAATGCATTTAAAAGAAAAAGCAGCAGAGTAGGTTAGATCGTGCTAATCCTGTGCTCAAACACAAAGTCCTCCCAGTGGCCTACGATGTGGCTCCTCTCCACCACTCCTCTCCCCTTGATTGCTCTGCTCCAGCCCAACAGGTGCCTCCTCCAGCCTTTAGCCTTCACCCTGGCTATTCCCTCTGCCTGGAATGCACTTCCCTCTTCCCTCAGGTAATGGCATGGCTAAATCTCTGACCTTCAAGTGTCAAATATCACTTTCTTAATGAGAACTACCCTTCCCACTCCACATTCCCCTTATCCTGCTCTATGGTGCTTACCACCTACTAATATGCTACACTACTTATTTATTATAGTTATTGTTAATTATCTCTTTTCTTTTTGTAAATGTAAGCTCCATGAGGACGAGGATCTTTGTGTTGACTACTGTCATATTTTGAGCACCTGGAACTGTCTGGCACACAGTGATTACTCAAAAGATATTTGCTAATAAATGAATTATAGACAATAGTATAAAAGCTCAAATCACTTGCAGGGCTGGGGTAAAATTTAATTTTAAAAGGATTTTTCCTCACTTTGGAAGACATAAGAAAACAAGCTACACCATAATGATGTTTTGAACAGCTAATTTACACATTTAGTCTAGTGGTAATAAACCATGTCAACAACATTTTGAATGGATCACACAAATTAGGATGTGATTAAGAAATTTCATGTTAAACAATTGATAATTTCTGAAGAATTAAAATTACCGATGTGCTTCAAATAGTTTCTTATATTTTAAATAAAATGAGGATAATAAGTAGCATTCAAATGACAGTTACACTGTGCAAAGTTCCTGTTCATTTTAATGCTGTTAGTTACTGAGTAGACACTTTGCCAGACTCATTAGATTCTCTTTCTCTAATCCCAAACAAACCAAAAGGTTAGTATTAGGATTCCGGTTCAACATTCAAGGAAATTAAAGCTGAGGGAATATTAGCAATCTTGCCCAAGTTTACCCAGTTAATTTGCTCTACTCACATGCCATCTTTCCTGAGGATGCCAAAGTGCAGTAGATGATTCTGTCTTCTGCGCTCAAGTAGCTTCTTGCACACACCTTGACTATTTCTTTGTGGTGTCTTTCCCACTTCCAGATGAGATGTCTTTTATTCATCTTTGTTTCAGCCTTTCCTAAAGCAGTTTGAGGTTTGCCTAAAATCATCTTGCAGATGTTTTGTTAATAGCTTCTCTCATTTTGATGTTACATGATATGATTATTTTATTTGCAATTGGTAAATCGACAATGAAAAGGGCGAATTTTGAGTCCCAAGATTACGGCAAACCTAATTATATGAGGCATACCAAGTTCAGAGACATTTAAACATGATTTGTTGAAACGATTGCAATTGATTTGCCAACATGATGTAGGCACAGTCATTCTTTTGGTATTTGTGGGAATTTTTTTTTCCCCGCAATATACAAATATACAATTGTATCTAAGAAAACTGTATTAATGTACCTAAAAACGCTTTGATTTTACAATGATAAAAATGGGGTAAACTAATCATGTGAAATAAATATATTTTCTCCACTGGTTTTTTGTCTTCAAGAAAACTTTGGGCTGCAACCAGAATAAATGGTTAATTTTCATGGAACCTGGGGCATCATCAACGTGACTAACATTGTATAAAACTTATGGCACAGCACATAAGTGTACAGCTCACTTAATTTTTACAAACTGAACACTTATATGGAACTGACTTCAGGATAAAAAAACAGAACTAAC
>NW_007727493.1:91266-92693 GCF_000696425.1 Galeopterus variegatus | reverse complement strand
TAATTTTTACAAACTGAACACTTATATGGAACTGACTTCAGGATAAAAAAACAGAACTAACAGTTTCAGAAGCATCCCCATGTCCCCTTCCAGCCACTATGATACCTCCTCCCATCAGCTCGCCCCCATAAACGTTCATCTTTATGCTTAGTGAATTCCTTGATTCTTCATTTCCTTATGGCATTTCTAAGCATCTGGACACTAAAGTCATCTTGGAGCAGGAGTGGAGACTGCCACTCTGCAAAGGGATGGATGAAGTTGTCAAGCTGGTGCATCATGAGCATGACAGAGCCACACGTCTTCCCCTACTGTCTTCTCATCCTCACAAACAGAAATCACGTTCTATAGTTTGTGTCTTCATGTTCATCTGAATTTTCTGGAGTGTGTATGTTGTTAAAAAATTGGGATGGCAACCTGAAGAGCTCTTTCTTTTATATTCTCGTAAATAACCAGAAAGGCACTATTTTAGACATGTAATCATAGTATAATCTAAAGAAATCTTTAGATGGGAATCTTAGGTCAGGAATGAATATGAGGATTCTTCAGAAAGTTCATGGAGAAATTTGTATTATCTTTTTTTTGGCAGTTGGGTGGTAAGAGGATCCGAACCCTTGACCATAGTGTCATCAGCACCATGCTCTAACCAAGTGAGCCAACCAGCCAGCCCTGCATTATTTTTTAATTCTACTCCATGAACTTTTTGCAGTACCTTAGTATAACACTAAATATTTAGTGATCTCATTTGGGGAGATTAAATGCCTTCTCAATAACAATGCTGTAATTTTATTTTTATGTCTAATGAACTGAACTTTTACACAATTTCTTTGGCAATATTAGTATTAAGTTATTTTTAAAATGTCCAAATGAGGTTAATATTTTATTTAAGGAGAGATACAGCATATGGTTGTGGTTAAAGTTTCTTAAGAGAAAATTGCACTGGGAAAGACGTTATGTTGAAATCAATCTGCTTAGTGTCATGAAGAGGAATCTTGTAAGTAGCAACATCTGTTTGACCTATCACATTGAAAATGCAGACACTCTGACCTGGTAAATTATAGCAGATTCTATTTGCTCCCAAAGCCTCAGTTGCTTTCTCCTAGGTCTAATTATAAAAAAAAGTTGTATGTATTTTTAATTGTTTCATTTTTCTAATTATAAAATAAAATCACATTAGTGATAGACTTTCATAAAGTAAATAAACAAAAATAAGAATAAGTTATTCACAATTTCACCATCCATGGGTTGCTTTAAAATGTTACTCTATAAGTTTTGGTTTTTTCCTGCACTTATATGTACACGTGTTTGGTAAAAAAATAAGGCAATACTCTATGTGTTCTGTAACTGATTTTTGTCATTTATTAATGCGTGTTAAACATATTGTCTGATCATTATCTATTTGTAAAATATATTCTATTTTCAAGATGTAT
>NW_007727493.1:88215-90135 GCF_000696425.1 Galeopterus variegatus | reverse complement strand
TTTTTAATCCTTATCTGAAATAATTAACTTCAGAAAAGCAACCAAGGTCAAGGTTAGGATCCCCTTACTGGCCAGCCACCAAAAAACAACCTTTAGAAAAGCACCAAAAATATTATTTTATTTCAAAATTATTATCTAGTTATAAACGCATTTATTAGATGATGCATTCTTCTTTCACCACCAGTTTAAAATTCACCATTTATCACATAACTAAATTCTTGTATTCACTTTGATCTATTTCTAGGCTCTCTACTCTTTTTTTTTATTTAGTTAGTTCAATATTTTATCATTGCCATACAATTTTTTTAAACTTTTTTTTTTATCTCTACAATGTATTTTAATTACTGATAGGGCATACCTTCCTGCTTAATTTAGGTACTGTTATACTACTTTATTAGTGGTAAAGGAATCTTGTATGATCCCGTTTATATTCTCTCAGCCTTTGGTCTCTGTTAGCATGCTTTTACTTCTACATGCTATAAACCTCACAATATATTGTTATTATTTTTGCTTTAAACAATTATCTTTTAAAGAAATTTTTTAAACATGTTTTTTATTTACAAACACATTTACCATTTTTGCAGCTCTTAATATTTTTGTGTAGATCCAGATTTCCATCTGGTACTATTTTTCTTTTGCCTGAAGGACTTCCTTTAACATATCTTGCAAATGCTCTGGTTACAGATTTGTTCAGTTTTTTTTTTTTTTTTATGTCCTAAAAACTCTTCATTTAACCTCCAGTTCTGAAAGATTTTTTTTCTACCCATTAAATTCTAGATTGACAATTTCTTTAAATCACCTTTCAATACTTTAACATGCTGTTACACCATTTCCTGGCTTGAATTATTTCCAACAGAAAGTATCCTGCCATTTCTATCTTTATTCTTCTGTATGTGTCTGTTTTCTCACACAGCTCTAAAGGTTTTTCTCTTAATCTGTGGTTTTAAATATTTTGCTTATGATGTACCTTAGTGGAATTTTCTTGACGACACTTTTATGACTTAGGTGCTTGGGTTTCTTTGAACTTTTTGGGCCAGGATCTTTGTAGTTTTTTATCAAATTGTGAAATTTTCCAACCATTATTTCTTCAAATATGTTTTCTCTCCTCCCCACTTCTTTTTTGGAGATGACAGTTACTCGTACATTAGACTGGTCTACATTGTATCACTGCTCACAGACGCTCTCTTCTTTTTGTTTTCAGTCATTTTTCTCTGTGTTTTACTTGATAGATTCTATTTCTATCTCTTCAGGTTTACTAATCTTTTTTGTGTGTGTGGTGTCTTATTTGTGTTATTCCATGGCATTTTTCATTTCAGATATATTTTCATCTCTAAAAAGTTCATTTTTTTCTTTTTATATCTTCCTTTTATTTCCTCATCAGGTTCATCTTTCCTTACACCTCCTTGAATGTATGTGGTACATTCTTAGTAGTCTTAACATTTACTAATTTTGTCTTATGTTCATTTTTTGGTTCTGTTTCTATTGATTGATATTCTCCAGATTATGTGCATTTTCCTGCTTTTTTCTTTTACATGTCTGTTAATTGCAGTTGCAGGTTCAACAAATAAAAATATAGAATGCCTGTTAAATTTAAATTCAAATAAATGACTGTTAAAATGGAATGTGTACCCCCAAAATTTATATGTTTAAATCCCAACCCCAATGTGATGTATTAAGAGGTGGGGCCTCTGGGAGGTGCTTAGGTCATGAGGGTGGAACCCTTGTAAATGGGATTAATGACATTATAAAAGAGACCCAAGATGTTATGTGTGTTGTCTAATGCTCTAAGACCTCTAATCCTCTTTTGTTCTTGAGGATACAAAGAGAAGTCAGCAGTCTCCAAACCATAAGGAGGCCCTGACCAAAACCCAACCATGCTGGCACCCAGACCTCAGACTTCAAGCCCACAGACCTGTGAGA
>NW_007727493.1:86970-87761 GCF_000696425.1 Galeopterus variegatus | reverse complement strand
TTTTTTTTTTTTTATGCCAAACATTGTGAATTTGACATTGCTGTGTGCTATTCTGCTTATATTTCTTTAAGTATTTTGAACTATTGTCTAAGATTCAATTAACTTATTTGGAATCAATTTGATCCTTTTGGCATTTGCTTTCAATATCTGTTAAAGTGGATCAGACACAGCTAATAATCTAAGGCTAATTTGGTCTCACTTCTTTAAGCATACTGTCCTGAGTTTTCTACTAATACCCTGTGTGTTAGGAGATATTCCTACTCTGGCTAATGGAAAAACAAACTTTCCCCGGTCTTCGTCATGATTATTCTACCTACCTCTTTCCAGAGGTTTTTCCACCCCTGGCTGCAGTAGTTCCCTCATGTGCATAAATTGATCAGTGCTCAGCCAAGGATGCAAGGAGACCTCTCTGTGGAATTCTAGAGCTCAACGTCTGTGCAACACCTTTCTCTCTACACCTTCACCGCACGAATTCTAGCTGTTTTTACCTCCATGAACTTGAAACTCAGTCCCCTTACTTGTGAGGCTCTTGGGCTCTGTTTGGGGGTTTTACTCCTTGTGCAGCAGCAAGGAAACTTCCCTCTGGGCAGTATGTGGGGCACTTGCTTAATTCACCTTGTTTCCGTCTTGTGCTGACTGTTGTCCAGTGCTGTAAAATTGTTGTTTCATATACTTTGTTCATTTTTTTCTGTTTCTTTAAGGCAGGAGTATGAACTCGGTAATTATCCTTCCATTATGAAGAGAAACAGAGGTTTATTTATTGCATTTTGATCAGAAATACATTATTTTTT
>NW_007727493.1:83664-86427 GCF_000696425.1 Galeopterus variegatus | reverse complement strand
CCATTATGAAGAGAAACAGAGGTTTATTTATTGCATTTTGATCAGAAATACATTATTTTTTAATAACAATTTAGAGAGATTTAATATTATTATAATATTAAGATTTTCCATTTAAATAGCTCCATTTATTCAAGCCCTTTATTACCTTTTAGTTAAGTTGAACAGTTATCTTTGTATAGGTCCTGCAATGTCCAACTATGATTATTCCAAAGTATTTAATGCTTTTCATTATTGCTATGGTTAATGAAATCTTTTAAGTTTATATTTCAGATAAGTTTTGTAGTCATGTTGGAAAACCATTGATGTATATTTTTTGTTACTTGACACATTTTTTTACAATGCATTTCCATTTTAGTTTTACAATTATTTTTTAAATTTTGAAAATAGAACAAGTTCTGCCATTGATACTTCTATTAGTATCATAACTGCTGCTCTTACAGCTCATTGAGTGTTTATTATGTGCTAGTAACTGAGGTACGTTAAAAAAAAACTTAGCCTAATTTATTCTCATAACAATCTTATGAGTCAGTTACTGTAATTATTATTTTACAGTTAATTAAGGCTCAGAGAATTATTAATTGCCCAAATATAGGCAACTAATAAGGAGACAGAGATAGCAATTTACCCAGATTGCTGTATTCAAATAGTCTACTGTTTTATTCTAAAAAAACCCTTATAATTTGCTCTTTCTTTTCAATATTTAAACTATTTGTTTTATTTTTCTTATTTTATTAGGTCAACTGGAGCTTCCATATTAAAATTAATGCACAGTTTTGGTAGAAGGCATTATCATCATCTTGAGTTTAATGAGTATGCCAATGATAATGATAATTTTAATTATAATAATGATAATATCACTATGGTAAAGGTACTGTTAGCTCAAAACATTGTTCCAATCAAAGCAAAGCATAATATAGTAAAAAAGGTTAGGGTTTCAGAATGATAATAACTTGTGTTTCTATTCTAGTTTTGATAGTCGTTGGAAGGTAGACATGGTGCAATTCTCTAGCTCTTGAATTTGGGCCTGGCTGTGTGATTCATTTGTTTGACATTGCATAACCAGAATTTTGCAAAGTGCTTGTGTGATGGACCTGATGTCTTCATTCTCTGTCAACATTATACAACATGTCCCAGTAGGCCTGTGATTCAGGAGGCTGAAAGATCCATGGAGCAGACCAGACCCACAGACCCTCAGCATGAATAGAGCTGCCCCAGCCACTGCAGCCAGAAGCAGAACTGTACCAAACACCCTGCAGATTTGTGAGAGTCAATGCTTGTCATTTTATACTGTCATCACCTCTCTCAGGGTGACAGGGACACAAAGGATTACTCAGAGCCCATTTCTCCAGAGCAATGAGAGGCCCAAAGGTGACTGCACCCAGGGAGAACTTCAAGAGAGGAGAGCCCAGGCACAGCACCAAGTCAGGTTTTCTCTCAGTTTTTATTGTGCAGGCAAGAAAGTTACAGAAGAAACACAGGTGGTTAATCAGTTATAGTGAAAACATAAACAAACTGTCTACACGACAATTTTCATTAAGCAGGTGTAACTTAAAATTAGTTCAAGCAATTTACCATCAAAAGGAGTCATAAAATTGAGCTATGTGATGTACAAAAGAAACAATGAGATAACAGTCATGGCAACATTTAGTTCCCTAAGAAACTTAAAGAAACAGGTGAGGGAAAGATGTGGAACATCCCCCAACCATTAACTAGTAGAGTAACCTTGAAGCTTTTAGCTCACACTCTTTTCCCATCATTTAGGTTTAGCTGCACCAAGGGCAACTGCCCCCAATGCAATCACTTTTATTGCGTTTTAATTTTTTTATCTACATCAAAGACTTTAGTCCTGTGAAAATTTTCTGTTTTATCCCAATCTTAGCATTTCCATGTGTATTACTAAAAAGTTGGGCTATTCCTTAAACTACAGGACTTTGGTCCTGCTAAAACTAAGGACTGTGGTCCTACTGCGCTACAGCCTACACTAAGGACTTTGATCCTACTATACTATAGGCTAAGGCCCTGTGAAATACATGTGTTTTGTTAATGTCAGTATCCTCCACATTTCCCCCTTTTTTTATTTATTTAAAAGAAAGAGCAAAAGTTATAGATTAAGGTTTTACAGCTAAGACAAAAACATTTTGTTAGAATAAAGTTAGCATCATTTTAGCATAGCGAGTCTTTTTAATTCATCTAAGGTGGGGACAGATGGTGTTGTTGCCTCTAAGGGTTGTTGCATTGGCATCATTCCTGGCAGTGTGAATTGGGGTGTTATTGCCAGGTGTCGAAACTCTGGAATGGGGTTTTGTTCCGCTGGATGCCAGTGTTCTGCTGGGTGTCACATGGTATGGTTTTACAGCTTTTGCAGGAACCCACAGAAGACCTGTAGAGGAAAGAACAGAAGCATACCCTCTTCCCCAGGTTAATAATTTTATAGGTCCCAACCACTGTGGTTCTGTTGACAGGTAGTGGTATAAAACCAAGGGTTTAGGTTTCTTTTCAGGAGGAATAAAGTGTCATTCTGTGGTGGTTAAGTTTTGAGAATTGCAGTTTAAAAAATTTAGAGTAAACAAAGCCTTAAAGATCTGTTCATGAGGGGCCAATTAGTTTTGATACATCTCTTATATATATCCTTTGAGAAGTTCCAGGGCCATTGGAACGCCCGAAAGTCAGTTTAAGTTAAAAGGTTGAGCTTTCATGGGCCGGCCCGGTGGCGCACTGCACTAGTGCGCTGCTTGGGAAGCGCGGCAGCGCTCCCGCCGAGGG
>NW_007727493.1:82170-83031 GCF_000696425.1 Galeopterus variegatus | reverse complement strand
CCAATTAGTTTTGATACATCTCTTATATATATCCTTTGAGAAGTTCCAGGGCCATTGGAACCCCCGAAAGTCAGTTTAAGTTAAAAGGTTGAGCTTTCAGAATTTGGCTTTGAAACGATTGTCAAATAACAAAGCCTTAAAAAACTTAGTTAAATGAGATCATAAATCACTACAAAAATAAAACCAAAATGACAAAGGATTACGAAGGTAGAGAGCACAAGAAATTATGATAAAATATGAAATAAGTTTTCGAGGCCAGTTATTTAAAAGATAAAGAAACTATTTACAGTTTTCTATTAAGAGCAGTTAAGTGTTTTTAGGAAATCTGGTTGTTCCATGGCAGGAATGCAAACTCTAACCTTGTATTAGAATACTTTTGATATTAATTTTTAGAAAAACTTACATATAATTTGTTTTTAAATTTAGTCAATTTTTTTTATTGTAAAGCCTTTTTTAATAAACTTACCCACACAAACCATTATCATGACTTACTCAGACTTTCTGTTTTGTCCTATACTTCCTACCTTTTAATGGCCAGTCATTATACTCTAGGACAAAAATACACTGTACCAGATGCTTTCTTACATAAAAATACTTTCTTTCCTTTTAGCCTTTTTAACCATAACTACATCTCCATATCCATAGCTTTTTTTACATCTCTTTTTTACATACTGGTTCCTTTCTCATCAACAATATTAAATTAGCCTCATTTACCTAAAAATTTCATAACTAGAGATCATTTGGTTATAGGCTGGGTTCATAACTTAAAAACTTCTAGCAAAGACAAATATAATCCTGTTTGATTAGTAAACTAAGTATAAGCCAGCAGCAAGGCATGTGCAGGGCTTTGGGAGAAACCCA
>NW_007727493.1:80265-81965 GCF_000696425.1 Galeopterus variegatus | reverse complement strand
ACAATTTTAGAAAATTAAAGTCACGTGAACTCGAAAAGCATATTTATGTAATCAATGAGCACACGTTATTAATAAGCCAATTTGGTACCACACAGACAATACAGACATACATGTAGACATGAACATGTAGACATAACATACACTTATGTACATATATATGTAGACATAGATAAACTAGGAAACTCTCTAGTATAAAAGGACAGTCAGATTTAAATTGTTTCTCAAAAATGTCAAAGCTTATCTGTGAGGCCTCACCCTGTTTTAGAAAAAGGTAACAAAAACAGGTAGATTTTAGTCTAGCTTTTGTTTTTCAAATGGGTTACTGAGCTTAAGGGCTGAGACATAGAACAAATAGAGATAGAGCCATTGACTTTCGGGGTTTCTAGAGAAAGGCAGCAGACCCAAAAGGAGGTCCAGTTGGCACGCCATGGCTGCATTTGTCATAAAGCCTCCAAGTCTGTGGCAAAGGAGAGAAGCACATGCAGTTAAGAAAAGAAAATATGTTCAAACAAAACCAATGTTGTAAAGAAATATCAACTTTTTTACTTGAGTTTATCCAGTTTAAATTTCTTTCAGTCACTGGCGAAGATTAAGTTTTATCCTTTTCGGTGACATAGACACGTCTTTGTTTTTTGTTAAGGTCTTGAATAGGTCTCAGAGCAACTTGACATAGATTCCAAACTGTTAGGTGAGGACCCTTGATGAGACCCATTGTATTTTTTTAACCAATGACCAATTCTTTCCCAAATTTCTATGTCAAGGCTCCCTTCCTTGGGGTACCAAGGACATTGTTGTCCAATAACCACTAACAGTTTTACAAGCTGCTGTTCAGTTACTTTACAGCTGGCTGCTTTAAGAAGACATTGGAGCAGTAATTTATGTTGAGTCTCCCCTTTTTGTTAAAGAATTTTCCATATTTTAAAAGTGAAAGAAAGAGAAAAAAAACATTTGGGTTGAAAGACTTAGCTTGACCTGGTGCAGGTCAAGTATCATTAGTGTCAGTATCTTCCACATTATACCACTGAGTTTTGGGATGGTTTGTTATACAGTATGATACTAGGATTAGCTAATGAATACAAGAATCTCCTTCAATGATATTATTGTTCATTTCTACATTAAATAAATATTTATTAAGTGTCTACTCTTTACCATAGTGATATTTGTACTAAGACTGTAATAGTGAACAAGATAGAAACAATACCTATTTTCATTAAGCTTATATTGTCTGGAAGTGTGAGAAGTTTTTTTAAAAGTGTAATTTTCAACTAAAGGAAAACAGTAGAGTTTATTAAGGAATTTTACCTTGGCAGTATTTTCAGACTTTATATAAGCTGGGAAATTTTTTGAATTTAAATATGCACAGAATCATAAAGAAGTCTAAGTATCAGAGACAGAAAAAAATGGTTGGAAATCAATTTCCTAAGAAAACTTGAATAATTATTTTGATGTAAGTAATGTTAGTTTTGATGAGAGAAATAAAGATTTAAATGTAGATAATATCCATATGTGGCTGATCTATGGGGCCTGGTATAGATGTGTTCAAATCTATATAAATGTATATGTAACAAATGTAAAATACATGTACAAAAGTGCATATGCCATACAGTACATAATTTTATTAATAGAATAGAAAAATAATACATATTAAGGAAAATATATTGAGATTACTCAATAATAAAAATGAGCAACTCTGGCCGGCC
>NW_007727493.1:77786-79624 GCF_000696425.1 Galeopterus variegatus | reverse complement strand
AAAAAAAAAAAAATGAGCAACTCTCCAGAGAATGTCTATTCTCCATAATTTCTTATAAGATCATTTTCACAGTCCTGCAATATGCTATTTTGTTAAAATTGTCTTTGGAACAACGGCAGAAGTTTGCCAAATGTTAAGGAAGCTGTTTCTCTTTCCTGTGATATGAATCTTCTGTAGAATCCTATTGGTTGTTGCATAATAATTGTTAATATTCTTAATTCCATCAAAGTATTACATAATGACAACCCTCCTTAGGTGTGGGGGACAAATCTTGTCACTCACCTTGTCTGAGATATTGGACAACTGTGATGCCTGTATTCATGCTTGACCAAGATGACACTGCCTGAAACTGACAATTTTCTGTGGCTTGAAACCACATTCCAGCTGCCCAGACTCAGAGTCATAAGCATGAAATGTGGACCACTGTTTAAAAAGCAGGAAAGAAGTTTCCTCCTTTCTTCTACGCTCCGCACTTCTCTCTGGACCTGTTATTTTGTTTTTATTTGCTGTTTAATGTTGTGTTCTTTTGTACACGAGGATACTCATAGGTTAAATGCAGACTACCACAGACTCTTGGGCCCTCCACTCCTGACCCTAACCCTCCTTGTACCCAAGCTCAGGCCCCTAGTGGGGGCGGAAGCCAGCAGTGGTTGCTGGGGAGCATGTAGCCAAAACCCATCCCAGGGAGACAGAAAGACAGCAACAGACAGTGTAGCAGTAGGAGGTGGGACCATGCGTGAGCCTAGGTGTTAAGCCCCTGGTTGATACTTCACTGTTGCATCGGCTGTTACTTAGAAAACACAGATTCAAAAGTAAAATTATTAAGCATTTCAGGGGTGAGACAGAAAGGCATTAAGCCCCAAGAAAGGGGCCCACTTCTACGTGTGGGGCCTTGTGGTAGAGCTCTGATCACAGGCCCTGTGAGGTGGGCCCTGTGCTGAAATTCCCTCAGGTATAAAAACAAACCTGGAGCTTCTGTCCTAGTCATCAATGCCCAGCCCTGCAGCCTGGCAGCACACTCTACCCATTATCACTCAGCTACAGCTACTAGAAATGAGGACATCAGTGCCCCCACCCCCAAACTGGCATCCTCTAGCTC
The DNA here is from genome assembly GCF_000696425.1 of Galeopterus variegatus. Classification (NCBI taxonomy): domain Eukaryota; kingdom Metazoa; phylum Chordata; class Mammalia; order Dermoptera; family Cynocephalidae; genus Galeopterus; species Galeopterus variegatus. The sequence goes on along the minus strand of NW_007727493.1, from coordinate 78,525 downwards.
TGGGTTCCTGAGCTTTTTGTCTACAGATGGACGAGATCAGAGATCTGTGTCCTGAGTTCCCAGGCACCCTGCTTCTGTTATCAGCTGCTCCTCCACCACTGACAAGAATAAAATTCTGAGGCCAGCTGGCACCTATGTTGTGTTTTCTCCATCAGAGTAACTGTATCCAAAATTTTTAAACTCGCAGGGACACATACCCTCTATATAGCTGTACTGGGGTGGGTGACATGGAGTAAATGATATGTACTTCTCCAAAAACCTCGTTCCGGCAGAGGTCAACTATCACAATTTTTAGTGACAACTTCAAGGCCACTATGTAGCTTACACCCTTTTGTTGGGGGGAGTGGGGCAGGAGTGTGAAGTGGGAAGGTGCTATAGTCTGAATGTTTGTATCTTTCCAAAATTTATATGTTGAAATCTAATCTCCAGTGTGGTGGTATTAAGAGGTGAGGACTTTAGGAGGTGATTATATCATGAGGGCAGAGCCCTCGTGAATGGGATTAGTGCCACAGATCTTGTTTGTCCCTTCCACCATGTCTGTCTCAGCAAGAAGGCCCCGTCTTTGAAGCAAAGAGCACACCATCACCAGACACCAAATCTGCTGGTACCTTTGTCTTGGACTTCCCAGCCTTCAGAATTATAAGCAATACATTTCTGTTGTTTATAAATTACTCAGGCTAAGGAATTTTGTCATAGCAGCTAGAATGTATTAAGACAGGGTATGGGAGTGGGGAGGCTA
>NW_007727493.1:48424-77003 GCF_000696425.1 Galeopterus variegatus | reverse complement strand
GCACAAGTCATATTGGATTAGGGGCCCACCGTACTCCAGTATGACCTCATCTTAACTTCTACGATGACTTTTTTTTCAAATCAGATCACATTCAGGATACTGGGGGCTAGGACTTCAACATATGAATTTCAGGGAGATATAATTAAAACCATAACAGTAATCTATTTGATGTATCTGCTACGAGGAGAAGATAAATCATTAAAACAGGGTGCCAGTGGTCTCAGATCCCACTTAGTAGATTTTCCTGGCTTCCTTTGGAATCCAGCTTAAACATTTTCCAGGGGACATTAAGATCTTTTATTCAGTAACCCAGGAAACCTTAAGCTGCTCCACTTAACAGGGGTGTAGTGGTGTCCATCAGAAGTTGATGGAAGTACCTTCTTTATGGGCAATTACAGAGGACACTGGTTCCCTAAAATGATCGTTGTTTGTCTTTCCTTGAATATTGTAAAAATCTTAGCCAAAATACTCAAAGAATAAAATGTTTTGAATTTATAAGTTTTATGCCTTAAGTCTTGAAAATATAACTAACTATTCAGTTAGAAGTGGAGGCCATAGTGTTCTCCTGATTTAACGAACAAGATTTCATGGACTTTATCTCTTCCTTTATGCAAATAATAAAAATTTCTGTGCACAACACTTTTCTACAATACAGTATAAATAAAATGTAAAATATGTTTTTCCCAATGTGTTATTTTATAATCTGAAAATTGATCTTTTAGAATTTTGAGCTAGAAGAAATCATTTGGCAAAATGGAATGGAAAAGTTTGCTTTTAAGTTTAAATATCCTCTTAAAAACTGGTACAAAGAAAAAATGCTTTAATAATGGACATTATAATACCAAAAAGAGGCAATAAAGAGGAAAAGTAAAGAATATATTATAATTTTTAGCTTTTAAGTGTTGGGAGAAGTATATTTCATAAGTAGAAATGTCATTGAGCAATACATTTCAATAAATTTCTGTGTAATTTGTTCCTGAAATGACTATCAACTGGGTTTATTTTATTCTATACGCACTTTTGAAAAGTGAGATGGGTGGGTCAGTTACTGAAATACGTAGAAAGAGGCGCTGAAAGTGCGAGAGATTGATGTACTATCAGAATTTTTGGCAGTTATGTGCCAAAAATGATGTCAGGACAAGCATGAGAAAATGGCTAGAAAATGCCTAGAGATGTAGGCATAGTCCTCATGCCAGGGATAGTGTTTCCAACTAAAATTCAAGTTTGTGTGTGGTGGGGCAAGCCCAGGTACTCTCTTGGAAAGCTGTTAATACTCAACTGATCTTTCTGGGAAGTTCAGAACAGTGTAATATGTTCTCCATTTTCTGTGACAACCAGTTCTCAAACTAAGGGAACCCTCCTCAAGAAAATGTAGGGGGACACCAAGAACAGGGCCCAGGCCTTCAGAATTGGGGAACTGAGGGCTGGCCCGGTGGCGCACTGGAGAGTGCGCTGCTTGGGAGTGCGGCGGCGCTCCCGCCGAGGGTTCGTATCCCATGTGGAGACCGGTTCCCGCTCACTGGCTGAGCGTGGTGCAGGCACGACACCGAGGGTTGCGATCCCGTTACTGGTCAGTAAAAAAGACAAAAAAGGAAAGAAAAAAAAAAAGAAAAAAAGAATTGGGGAACTGACATACATTAGTCAAGGTCTTTGGTCTTCCTGATGACTCACTGCAACATTAGGTTGGACAACCTTAGATTCCCAGACCTCAGTGAAATTTGAAGCAGAAATAGTAAAAATCTTAGGAAGAATTTATGAGAATAAGAGATAAGAAAATCATGATAATGACGCAAGCATAAGAAGCAATCCAAGGCCAAAGTTTATAATAGCTTGTTCCTGAGAACCATCTAGGTTTTCTGGGGCCTGAAACTTAAACAATTGGGAGAGGTGGTCCTCTTTAAAAGAAGAGAGTGCAAAATTATGGATACAAATGTAGATACGACAGTAAATATGTATTAGAATGACAAAATAAATAAGTAAATAACAGCCAATGTCTGGAGTGTTAGATACTCATCTTTTTTTCTGAAATCTTTTCAGTCAATTTACCAAGAAATGTTTTCCTAGCCATGCTCCCCGATTGCAGCCTGGCTTCCCCTCCCCCCTAGAATATGCTACACTGTCCAGCAACACCCAGATCTCAAGAGTTTCATGTAAGCAAGGAGCCCTGACACTTAATCTTCCTTAGCTTCACTAGAAACCCATCTTGTTCTGATTCAACACAATACAGATCATGAATGGCCAGACTTTTATTTTAGAATGGCAGTCAGTGACGTTCCAAGTCCTATTAACATTGCAGAATTCTAGAATTTATAAACTAGAAGCTTAGAGATCATCTAGACTAAACCTAGCACTTTTCATATTAGTCAACTGAAGCTCAGAGAGTTAGGGAATCGCCAAGGATAGAAAAGCCAGGACTCCTTGCCTGGTGCTCTATCTGGTACAGCCCATTGCCCACTAGCACCTGCCTCTACACATGTCTCTTCTCATGTCAGTACTGAAAGATATATTTAAGGAGGATATATGGTTTATTCTGTTTTGATTAATTAGTTAAACAGTATTTGCTGAGGGATGCCTAGATCTATCTGTGCATCTATCTATCCTCCCTAAACATATATGTACTGGGAGGAGAGGGATACACGGAAAGATTTTTTCACTTCCTTCCCCCTGAGCACAATAGTCCAGCTGAGCAGGTCAATAAGCATGGACAACAAATGATTGTAAGTCAGCAAAGCTACCACACAACTGAACAAGATCTGTTAGCCACTCACAGTCATAATTCATGAAGTATTACTACTAAGATGTTAAACCTGTTGACACTAATTCCTGTGAATATAAATATGTTTGCGTGGGTTGCATACAACTTCTAGATATAAGTATCATCCTAAAGATCTGACTAATATCAGTCTGCTACAACTCTCTCTAGACAGCCTGACCTGGCTTCATACCATTGTCATGTTGTTTCTCTATTGCTGTTTGATTTCCAATTAGCCTGACAATACTGAGACCACCTGTCTTCAGGTTTAGTAAACTGGATTTATTTTGAAAGCTCTCCAAGCAAAATGGTTTTACTTCAGCATTGGTTCTGAAAAATCTGTGCCTCATCACTTTCTTCACACCTGCCTTCTGTTCACTGGAATAAAGTCATCTGCTGACATTATTTCTAGTTTGGCTCACATAGCCTGATCTCTGGCACTAGATCTTTATACTCTAGTCTCAGAATAAAACAATTTAACTCAAGGGTCTTATTTTGTGTCTTTCGGGTGTGAATGGAAAACACTGCTACTTTCAGGTCAATGACAACATGGGCCGTGATGGGTATTAGCAGAGTCATCTTTTCTTTGACTCTGACTTCCCCAGCCCCTTATGAATGTGACCTACTAAGGAGCACCTTCTACAGGTCTGAGCCTTTATTCTTGAATCCATTGTCGAGAGCTCCAGGGATGAGTGTCCATGTCCCAGCATTTCCTCCCCTGGTACAGGCTCTGCTAATGGTCGGATCCTGCTTTGAACTTCAGTCCCACATTGATCCCATAGTCTGCCTAATTACCTTAAATGATAATGCAGATGGATTTGAACAAGGAGTTTGTGATGATGTTAGTTTATTTGTGCCATTTCTATTATACTCCTAAATTATCCACTGTATTCATTCAGCAAATATTAAATACCTACTAGGTGTACTAAACAAATATGATGATAAGAAAAACTTGCATTACATACATGGAATGTATAGGCTTTGTTTTTATTTGTCAACTGTAAATATGAATTATACACTAGTAAACACTTGAGGAAGCATAATATGTCTATATTTTCTATTTTTAAAAACATATATTTTGGTTGGCTTTATGTTCTGATTGGTGTCCAATTGACGGATGACCTTTTTCATTTAGATGTTCATACTCAAATACTCTGGATCTCTGTAAATTAATAAAAAACGCTTTGTACATCTGCTCTTGTCTCTGTGTGAAGCACATGAGTCAAAGTGGATCACTGCTCCATAATCTGAGCTGATTGCTTTAGATGATTCCAAGGAGAGCAGTTTAATCAAGAAAAATATTTTCCTAAAAGAGTAGTTATAAATCCTTACTTTAGAGTTATAAGATTGAGTTTAATAATGGCAGCATAGGAAAAACATTGATAAAGGAAAACCTAGTATATAACAGAAATCAGTTTTTAAAGGGACTAATTTGAATTTGCTAAGGAGCTGTAAAGTAACCTGGGATTTTTTACTTTTACAGAGATAAGACCCATAAAATTCTATACCACAAGAATCCTGATTAATTGTCAAGCGTCATGGCAATTTTGTAATCTATTTTTACAAAGACAATACTGCGTACCAATACATCACTGCTAATTACCAAGTGGAATAACATAAAAGGAAACAGTATTCCGCTCACTGATTTATAAAATCAGTACATAATATAATTTTTTTCCAGATATTAGAAAGTTTTATGTCAGACCAGGGACCGGATCCCCCCACCCACAAACAGGCACACTGCCAGCACCAAGCAGCATGCCAAAAACATCACCTCCATGTGGGTGGCCCACCACAGCCACCTCAGTAACCACAGCTGCCACAAAAGCGGCTAGATGTCACAACCACCATGCGGATGGTCTGCCAGCCACTGGAGTGCATTGACACAAGGAGAGTCACCAGCAGAGACCAAAGAAAAGAATAGGATGTCTCTCTCCACAAAGCCCATTCCAGAGTGACAGAAGAAGCATCTGCTCTATGTTAATATCGGGGGACCTGAACACACCTCTCAGCATTGGACAGATCATCTAGGCAAGAAATCAACAGAATAACCATTACTCTTTCAGAGGGAGAGAAGAAATCTATGGTAAATAGACAGGGGAGGGGGGAGGGAGAGAAGGATAGGGAGAGATTGGACAATAGGCATAAAGAATAAGTACAATTTGTAACAATATACATATTAGTGATATTGATTTGATCAACATATGGCAACATTGAATCCCAAAAATATGCATAATCAATTATGATTCAATAAAAAATATATACATACAGCTATTTTGCCCCTTCTAAAAATAATAAAACAAGTCTATTTCTGGACAAAACTAAAAAAAAGAAAAAGTGTTATGTCAAAATTGTGAAGCAATTGCTGGATGAACCAAATGGTGTGATTAGGTACGAGTCAAGGTGGAACTTATTTTTATAACACTTTGCAACTAGAAAGGATTATTTTTTTAAAATGTCTTTAGAGCACTTTCTGAATTTTTTCTCTTTGCTTGTTTGGACAGCATGGAGCTCTGGCCATGCTGAGTAGCTAAGCTAGTCCAATGGGCTCTCTCCGGCACTGAATGAAGACACACAGAGGCTTAGCATTAGGCAGTGGTGGTCCTTGGAAATAGAAATTTACAGACACTTGGGGATAAGGGAAGTCATTTAGGACTATATTGGTGAGAAAGCACAGAAAGATGGCCTGCAGATGGGGAGCAGAGGAAAGAGGAGTGATGGCTCTGTGTGAGTTATCTCCCTACCCTGCCCTTGAATTCTGGGAGATTCAACGAGCCCCACCCCCAACCCATTGAATCTTCATGGTAAATCGCCCTTTACATAAGTGGTCATGAGCGGGTCTCTCTTTCTTGCAAATATCCATCAGTTAATTTTTTATAACAACTGATAATATCACCTTAAATTCATTGGGTATATACAAAAAACTCGAAGTTAAGGTGACTGGCATATAAAATTGCTATTAGCTTTCTCTCAGTACTGGCACTTTTTGGAGGGATTACAGAGTACTGGGAAATAAATTAAACAGGTACTTATGCATTTTTTTTATGGTATATGAGGGAAATAAAAAGAAAATGAATGTCCTCCTCCTATACAAAGAACAGTGATGAACCAGAAGCACTGTGTGGCTCACCGTGCTCTCAGCAGCCTGTCTCCAGCACTCCCTCGTCCTTTCCAGAGCAGCTGGAGCAACAACTGGGACAGGAGGAGATTAGTGAATATTCATGACGTTTAGCTGCTGCCAAGGTGAATCTTCCCAAATCCTGATTATGTTTATTTAAGTGAAACATCTGCCAATAAAAGGGAGACATGTTTATAGTAATGGCAGTGCTATGGCTTCTGTTCTCTGAATAATGGTAATATTGGAACTGGCTGTGTTGCCTTATCCTTGGTGATTTTCTTTCTTTTTAAAAAAATTATTATAAGTAATAAACTCTTTAAAGTCACCTTTCCTGTGTTACTGAATTTGCTAGCAGCTATAGCAATAAAAGTGCTGTTTGTTGTCTTTCCTGTTGGAAAATGGCTGTCGGGGGAAGGGAAGCAGGCAGGAAGCGGTGTTTGTAACATAAACCAAACTTGGCGCTTCTTCCCGGAGTTTCAACACTAACCAGTGATGAGCCAGCTGAGAACCGTGGGAACGCTCTGCATATTCTCATAGATACGAGCAGCCCCGGTGTGAATTGTCCTGTTTTTTCAACATTCCAGTTACAGTAATTAATACAAAGTTGTCAACTATCTGGAGATAGAACTATAGAAGATATGTCAATAGACTTAATCCTTATTTCCTGTGTATTATTTGCATTATCCTACCCATAACTTTATTTGAAAAAAAAATGGACTATTATAAAAACATAAAACTTAAGGTCCTTTATGTTTCCATTCAACAAGTTACTTAGGGCCCATTTTATGAAGGACACATTCTCTAGGGATGACTAAAGATGAGCCTGGCATCATCTCTGGCCTCTGGAATTTCAGTCTAGTGGAAGCGAGAGGAAGGGAGGTGCATATCTACTTGTGTGTACCAAGTACCCACTGTGTGAAAATCACTGGGCCAGGCAGCGGCGATACAACAGGGAATATAACAACACAGTCCCTCCCCTTATTATCTTCCTAGGGTTGCCATAAACGGTACCATAAAGTGTGTGGCTTAAAACAACTGAAATTCATTCTCTCATAGTTCTGGAGACTAGAAGTTGGAAATCAAGATGTTAGCAAGACTGTGCTTCCTTTAAAGACTCTAGTGGAGGATCTTTCCTTGCCTCTGCCAGATTCTGGCAGTCCAAGTTTTCCTAGACTAGCGGTAACATAACTCCAGCCTCTGCTTCTGTCTTCGCATGGCCATCTTCCTTCTGTGTCTGTGACTTCACATTGTTTTCTTCAAAGGCCACAAGTCATACCGAATTAAGGACTCACTCTACTCCAGTATGACCTCATCTTAAATAATTGCATCAGCAACAACCTTATTTCCAAAAATAAAGTTAAATTTTGAGGTACTTGGGGTTAGAACTTCAAAATATCTTTTTGGGGGAGACACAATTCAATGGAGTACTTAGGGGAACGTGTTATTTATAAAAGTGGAGCAATCACACATCTGTACTAAACACTAAGAAATACAGATGAAAGAATTGATAAAGAATTTTTGAGTAATTTGAGTTTGAGGCAAACAATGGAGTTGAAAAGCTTTATAATCCTAGTTCTCTGGTTCATCATTGGTGGTCATCCTCAAACTGGTCTTCTGAACTTGAGAATGCTGCTCTGTTCTCCCCCCAACAAGCACTTCTGCACACTAAACACAGTTACTGGAATTTCTTGCCTTTTAACTCCATTGTAACTGGGCCTGGGTCCCTAAAACCCACTCTCAGATCTCCCAAATCAGAGGGCTTACCTATTCAAAGCCTTGCCACCCTTCTGACAGGAGGATTTCCTAGGGATAGGAATGAAATCTAAGTTGTAACTATGCTCATATTTCATCTTAAAATACTGAAATACTACCAGTCCCATATTTATTTCTTAGTCTTATGTCTCTATGTGAAGGTCTTTTGAAAATCCTTCTCTAGGGCTGGCCTGTGGCTCACTTGGGAGAGCGCAGTGCTGACAACACCAAGTCAAGGGTTAAGATCCCCTTACCGGTCATCTTTAAAAAAAAAGAAAAGAAAATCCTCCTCTGAAAGTACCCCTGTGTTTAGCTTCCCCAGCCTTTGCCCATCTATGTGGGTCAGCCAATGAGCGGCCCTTCCTTCTGTCACTCAACCCCAGTAACCACATATTGATGCGTGGAAAGAAATAGGCAGACTGGTAAGGAGCAATGGGTAGGAAGATGTGTTATTGTTATGTGGAGGACAATGGGAAGTCTCTAGAATACACATGGGGCGGTGAGCATGCAGTGTAAAATTATACTGAGCACAAACAGGACTGGAAAGAATAAACTAAATAAGAATTTTGAACTTGAAGTGTTGCAAGAGATTCTCATTTTCAAAATGACTCAGTGTAAGAGTTGGGGTTACTTAAGGAGTTATAGTTTCTAAGGAGTAGGAAACAAATATGCAATCAACACTATAAAAGAAAACTGTATGCCAAGTATATAAGTGCAGTTTTATCTTTCTCCTTTTTAAAGGGAGCACATATAACCTGTTTAAATACCCTAACACAAATGATGTTATCTGTATATTTTTGGAACAACAAGCTAGTTTATTTTGAAAACATAGCACAATATTTATTTGCCAGCAGACAATTTATTTAGACAGCATTTTCAGGGCATGATGATATATGAATGCAATGTCCCATTCAAAACAAACCCTGTCCTAGAACAGGTATTTACAGCGGTGTTCTTCCCTGAATAAATAAAATGTCCACTGAAGCACAAAGTTTCCACAAATGGTACTTGCAAACAGATGTTAACAGCACCAAAGGAGTTCACAGTCACCCCGACATTATTAGGCAGAAAGAATAGTCTTTTCAAAGCCACCTCCATGTGATTTGATCAAGTAGCTTGTAATTATTACCTTGGGTGCTTACTCATCAATCTTGATTCTAATTTTAAAAAATTAAAACACATACACATCACACCCTATCACATTTTTTTAAAAAAATATTTAACTCTTCTTTCTGAAAATAATATAATTCCCCCCCCAGAACATCTATTGAGTTTATTACCATAAATAAAGTAAAGGCCTTAATATAATTAGTTCTCTTTGATTCATTTGTTTTATAAGTTTTTTTCCTCCTACTTTAATTTTGAAACATCAAGTGACTTTACAGAATGACAGAAAGAATCTGGTCTGTTGTTGTATGTGGATACCTTCCAGATTAAAGAATATTTATGAAAGCTTTTGCAATAAAACTTATCTTCTGGAATTGTTGTATTTTCTAGTAAGAACTTTACCCAACTATTCCCATATTTTACTGATATTAAAAACATGCTATGGTCAGAAGACTTTTTTTTTCTAAAAATTGAACAAATATTGCAGTTTCCCTTCATTTGGTTTTCAAAAGGTCTGCCTGGAAAAAATAAATTTCAGTAACTAAGATAGAAAGGAAAACCAAAACTTAGTAGAGTAGATCAAGAAAAATTGTTTCAAGAATGAGGAGAAACTTGGAGTTCGCAAGATTCATAAAGGAAACAGTAAATAAATTCACCTAGGACAGGTAGAGTCCTGAGAAGAATCCAAAAAGAACATTCTTAACAGGATCTAAAAGTAGTAGTTGATATGCCAAGCCTGGTGTATGAACTATTTGATTTCATTTTTCCTCCATTTTTAAAAAGTGGGTACTATTATTGTGCTTATTTCAAAGCTATTACATTGAGAAATAGAGTGAATTGCCTAAATTACCACAGCTCTGGAAACCAAGACTCCATCACCTGCCCCCATCCTCCTTTATTTTCTTCTAGTACCCTTTAAATTTATCTGTGAAGTTAGGAATTTAGTCCATGTAAAGTTTATTTCTATTTATATATTTTGCAACTTAACTTTTCTCCATATAATGAAATCTCATAAAATTGTCTACTAAATATTCCTTTTTTCTGTCAATGATAATAGAGATTTATTCCATCTCTATCATGCACCAAGTTTCCATACAAACTGTACTCTGTTTGGGTCTCAATATTGCATTCCATGGTTTGGTTTTTTTTCCTATGTCAGAACCATACTATTTTATTTTATTTCATTTTGTTTCGTTTCACTATGATAGTGTTTTGGAATGTCTTCATATACCTTAGGGTGAATCTCCCTCTGCTTTTGTTTATAATTTTTGCTATTCACAGACCCTTGTTTTTCCATGTGATTTTTTTTTTCTTTTTTTTTTTTTGGTGGCTGGACTGTATGGGGATCCAAACCCTTGACCATGGTGTTACAACACCATGTCTAAGCAACTGAACCAACCCACCAGTCCTTCTGTATGTTTTTAAAATTGGTTTGTACAGTTCCTAAAAAAATTCTGCTGAAATATTTCCAGAAAATGTACTGAATTCATAAATTTATTTGAGAGGAATGACATCTTCACAATGTTAGATTATACTAATCATGAAGGCTTGTTTTTCTCTCCACATATTTAGGAGTATTTTTTGGTTTTCAATAACATTTTTAACATGAGTTTTGCTTATTTGTTTATTATATGTTGTGAGACACAACTGAGAAGTGTACAAATCTTATGTGTATAGCACAATGAATTATCTCAAAGCAATCACCTTCATGTAAATCACCATCCAGATCAAACATAAGAATATTATCAATACTCCAGAAGCTTCCCTCATGTCCCACCCACAAAGGTAAATGCTACTTTCACTTCTAATACTCTAAACTAATTTTGTTGATTTTTAAATTTTATATAATGGAAGCACATAATATGTCATTTTTGTGTCTTTTATCACATACCATTATGTTTATGAGATTCATCTATTCTGTTTCGTGTAAAAGTGATTAACTGCTTTTTGGTATAATAGTATAATTTTATCTCAATTTATTTACCAATTTGGGTAGTTGGGTTATCTCTAGTTTGGGACTATTATGAAAAAATGTACTACGTACATTCTTATCTATGTCTTTTGGTGAATATGCACTGAGGAGTGAAATTGCTAGGATGTAAGTATTCATATGTTTAGCTTTAGATACTGCCATATAATTTTCGTAAGTAATTATAACAATTTACTTTCATACCAACAGTGAAGAAATTCCATTTGCTCCATATTCTCACCAACTCACGCTGTGGACAGTCTTTTTTCTTGCTGTGTCTTTCTTAATACAACACAAGAGGAATATGGTGTTGTATTGCCCTTTAATTGCACATGTTAACTTTGATTTCTTGACTAATGTCATATCTGTCAAAATTCACCACTTTAAATTTAATAGTTTACCTCTATAATTAATAAGTAATTTGGGGGAGATAATTTGAGGCTATGTAAATATCCTGTTGCTGACAAACCTTTCACCCACTAGTTTTAACATGCACTGATGATTTTCAAATTTCATTACTCATATGTATATATATTCATATATATATGAATAATTGAATAATGTGTATATATTTATGGATTGTTAATAATGTGTATATATATATGGATTGTTCTGTAAAGTAGACATCTGTCTTTTTGGGGTCAGAGAACATACTCTTTTTTTTTTTTTGTCCTTTTTTTATATGGATTGTTCTGTAAAGTAGACATCTGTCTTTTTGGGGTCAGAGAACATACTCTTTTTTTGTCCTTTTTTTATGAGACCGGCCACACCGCGCTCAGCCAGTGAGCGCTGTGAGCGCACCGGTCATCCCTATATAGGATCCGAACCTGCGGCGGGAGCGGTGCTGCGCTCCCAGTGCCGCACTCTCCCGAGTGCGCCACGGGCTTGGCCCAGAGAACATACTCTTAAGATGACAGACATGACAGTCATTTGAAATGTGCTATGACTTGTTTCATTGCCCAGCCGTATAATACATATATTTTTTATTTATAATTTCATTATAACTTCTAAATTTGAATAAAAAGAAATCCTAAATTCAAATTTGAAAACTAATTTAGACTCCTTGAAGGATATGTAATTAAAATTAGTTATTAGAAATGTGCTTCATTCTTTTTAATACACTTAAATATTAATTTAATTTAATAATTTAACAATTCATTAAATTTATAATTAATTAAATTTACTAATTTGAATATTAATAAATATTAATACAGGAATATTGTATTCCTGAAGGACTAAGGAATTAAACATTTTTATTTTATTTTCTAGCGTATTCAGAATTTATACTGATGACAGAACCACTACACAGGGGCTACTGGGCTCATTTCATGGCCTTTATCCACATGAAACTTCTGTGGTTTCCGTGCAGGTCACGAAAGCATGTCCACCTTTATGTATTCCTGAAGGACTAAGGAATTAAACATTTTTATTTTATTTTCTAGCGTATTCAGAATTTTTACTGATGACAGAACCACTACACAGGGGCTACTGGGCTCATTTCATGGCTTTTATCCACATGAAACTTCTGTGGTTTCTTTGCAGGTCACGAAAGCATGTTACGGACTCTCTCATCACTTGCCCCTCTGACTTTTCACCTTAATGAGGTATTCTCATTTTTTTGCTTATAAAATTCCCTGGGTGTGTTTGTTAAAATTATATATTCCTGATACCTACTTCATACATCCTGATTTTTCAGATTCTTGCATGGAGTCCAGGAATTAGCATTAAACACAAACAAAAAATCCAGGCGATTCTGATACACATGGTTGGGGGACCACATTTGAGAAATGCTGCCTACATAATGACTTTTCTCAGTATGATATTTGAACTGATACTGGTGTATATGTCCTTTTTGGACTCTTAGTCTCTGTGCACCAAAGGGTATAGAAAATGGGCTGCTGGCATAGATGCACGTCGACTCGTGATAACATCAACAGCTATTTTACTGAAATCCCAAATCTTAAAGTTTGAATATAAATTCACAGAGGCATTTTCCATGATTTGGACTGAGATATAATAAATGGATAGATTGTCTAACGATCATACATTCCAAGCATATTGCTCACTAAGCAATAAAGTATTTAATGAAAGGAAGATGTGCCAGATCAGGGAATAGAGTTAAGATCATTCTAAAACTAGATACCCTACCATATGGTGCTAATCAGTCTTCCTGTTGACTGTATGGTATAAATAACCAAAAGGCAAGCGTGAACTTCAGGCTTTCCCTGCTCGAGCATCTTTCATGCAGTGTCAAGGTGGTAAATCCAATGTGAAGGCAGCTACTCCTCTCTGCCAGGGATGCTAATATTCTCACTGATGCCAACTAAGGAAAGCTAAGTCATTTGTTTTTCTATTTCTTCATAAAACATTAATCTTTTCACCCAACTCTTTTAGTTGCTGTGAAAATTTGTGTTTCTATGATAAACTGCACAGGCCTTTGAAAAGCAGACTTTTCCTTCCCCTCACAGCATACTATTAATAGTTCTATTTTAATTGGATAGAACTTTCATTTTCATTTTTCTTTTGAGAAAGCCAATCTGTGCTGGTTGTGGAAACAATTATTCAACATGCAGCTTAAAAAGTCTGTTAGAACAATCTCCCAGAAAAGTCAAAAGCCAGGCAGGATTAGCTTTCCAAGAGGGAGGACGATGTTTACACTCAAACGTCGTGAAACCCAGCAAATCTGTAAGGTTTATTTTTAGCATAAATTCAGCTATTTAATTTTTCCCTACAACTGAGAACATTAAAATGATTAATGTGATTTTAAATCACTTCACAATCTCATGTTAGAAAGACAGGAATTAGACTATGTACAGAAGCAAACAGAGGAAGGCTGTGAAAATTCTAATTTTCACCTCATTTTTCTTGTATTTTTCCGAATAGTTTTGTTCTCTAATATTTTATGTAATTCAATAGTAAAAAATAGAATAGAAAATTTCAGAAAAGAGCAATATTGATGCTGTCCTTGGAGAAATCAGTTTTGAAGGCTTATTGTCTCTAAATGTTTAATTGTAAAATAATTGTAAGTGTAACAATAATAATATTAAACACCTGTTTCAATTCCAAGATCACTGAAACATGAAGGGTAAAATAATAAAAGAAACTCTGAAAATATTGTGGATCTTTCTCCCTAGGTAACTGACTTTTAGAAAACAGGATAATCTCTGGGGATATGGTTTTCTTACCTATAAAAGTAAGTGATTGAATTTAATGTCATTATAAATTTAATCATCAATAAAAGAAGCAGAAATAATACTTAGACATACTTTAAAAATAACAAAACATAATCTATTCTAGTAAGGAAATAAGTATCCTGTTCTAGATAACATGATTTCTAGTCCTAAATAATTAGAACCTTAAGTAAATCAGTTGACTTCTAAGAACTTCCATTTCTTTGTTATCCTAATGAAAACAGTTAGACTAAATCAAGTTTTCCTTGCCTGAGTTATGATTTTTGGCCTCAGAGAAACAAAGAGATTCTGACATAGGATGAAAACTTTTCAGTGCATGTGTATTTTCTTAGAAGAGGGTCCGTAGCTTTCTCTTCAAATTCTCAAGGAGGTCCAAAGCTGGGAAGGTGATTCCCAATGTCCAGATTGGTCTGACGTTTCTAAGGTTTGTTTGACTTTCAACTGCACTTGGTTTCTGATTAAGAAAGAAACTGCCTTTTTTACTTCACTTGCAGTCCAAGTAATTATTTAAAAATCTAAATTACCCATTGCCCATCAGAAATATTTTCTTATAAATAAGACAAATAGAGTCATTGGCTTTTCATAACCAGGATATTCTGTAAATCAATTATCACAAAGTTCCTGAAACATTTTGTTCCCAACTTGATGAAAAATTCCATTTCTGTGAGGATATAATGCCCATAAAAAGAAAAAAAAAGTTGTTTTATATATAATAGGATTTTGAAGAACAGATGGAAAGTAACCCAGAAGCAGGTGGCTTGTGTATACATTTGTTATGTAAGAAGAGGCA
Source organism: Galeopterus variegatus (assembly GCF_000696425.1). Lineage (NCBI taxonomy): Eukaryota > Metazoa > Chordata > Mammalia > Dermoptera > Cynocephalidae > Galeopterus > Galeopterus variegatus. Next base: position 62,324 of record NW_007727493.1, on the reverse strand, counting down.
AAATCTTTGGCTTAATGAGAGACATCTTCAGTTAAAAGCGTGGGAGGACATTTTTCTTTGAAACAAAGGTATAATGATGAAACATTAAAGCTGTCTAAATAAAAGTTGCTTTAGCAGCAATGGTGAATTTTTGTCTTAGGATCTGAAAAAAAAGGCAGAGTGCAGAGATGGAGCAGATAGAAAATAATGAGAACCTGAGCTGGGTATTGACAGAATGGGGAAATGTGTTGACACCTGGTGGAAAAGGCTTCTTATTCTTTAAAATTTTTATTCTCTTTGTGAATTGTTTCATGTGACAAGATGCAGGCCTTGGGCATATAATAAATTCAGTCACTGATTTTTAATTCCCATTTTATAAAGATTTTTGTTCAGACATCCTGGGGCTGATGTGTTGTAGGTTTCTTAGGGGCTGATGTGTTGTAGGTTTCAGTTTTTAGGACTCTTGAAGGGAAACATTACTTATGTGGTTTTTCTTCCTAGTCTGTTTCAACATCTTTGACTTTGGAACTGTATGCATGTAACAGGTGGTATGGGAGAATGTGAAAGAAAGGGAGGATATTTCTTCTGGCTGTATCCAAATGATTGCCTAGCAATTGAGATAGAGTTGTGCTGGTATAAGTAGATCACATCAAGCAGACAAAGCAATAGTTTATTAACTATTGATACGTTTTCTTCCTAGTCTGTTTCAACATCTTTGACTTTGGAACTGTATGCATGTAACAGGTGGTAGGGGAGAATGTGAAAGAAGGGGAGGATATTTCTTCTGGCTGTATCCAAATGATTGCCTAGCAATTGAGATAGAGTTGTGCTGGTATAAGTAGATCACATCAAACCAGACAAAGCAATAGTTTATTAACTATTGATACGCAAGCATATACCTTGATATGAATGCAAATGCTTGCCAGAAATGTGAGGCTGAAAAGACCCCTAAGATGATGTTGGAGGAAGATGCTAATTCTAGAAGGTACAGATGCAGAAATACAAGCAGTTGAGAGCTTTTACAAGTGTATTCATTCACTTTCTTCCAGTGCTGTGCATCGGGAATTCAAAGATACCAAAGTAAAATCATTGTCCAAAGGAATAGCAGTTTTGTGAGTTTTGTGGTTAAGAAAGGTGGAAAAAAGAATAGAAATAAAACAAAAGATGGAGGATTTTCAGAATGTGATGACTGAGTCAAGAAGTAGCTTACAAAGGATGGTGATTAGAATATTTTTATGTTGTTAAAACAGAGGGAAAATTATTAGTAAAATTGTAGGTGGAATCTACAGATCTTTCAGGACTCTATCCTTGCCAGCTGTTGAAATGACTATGGAAAGCAGTTTTACTCTGAAGTCAAGGGGCTGACCTGGGTTTCTAGCAGCCTGACAGGACTTGTTCCAGAACTTGAAGAGAACGAAAAGAAAAATAGTCTTGTCCTACAGGGTGAGAAGTACCAGTGAACTAGCAAGCAAATGAAATCAAGGAACCAGTGATGGGAGGTAGAGGGAGAACAAGCCTAGAAATGCTCTTTAACATAGGTAAACTGTTAAAGCTAAGTGAACAACCAGCGGCCTGTAATTTATCTCTTGTTTATAAATTGTGTTCCATAATTCCTCCCTCTGAGATAAAAATAGTCATGCATGTGAACTGACTGATCCTGTGCTATATTTCAGTCAGCCTTGTGAGAGAGGGACACCTTCAAAGAAGAGAAAGGAGAAAGGCTACCAACATCTAGGCCCTAGCACTATAAGGGACAAATATAAACTTGTACATTTTGACACTCAATAAATGTCACAGTAATGGAATAAGAGAGGAGAGGTGTTAGATGTCTGACTTTTCCAAAGCAAAGATATTGAAAAGCTATATTGTGAGAATTCAGCCAGAGGAAATTTGTTTGGGATCTTGCTGGGAAAAATTGATCAGAGACAACTGAGGCACATTTGTAAGGCTCTAAACCCTAGGAAACAGAAAAATTAAACTAATTTATTTGACTGCACTAGAGAGCAGGTTTTGAGGATCTCACATTATTACCTTTAGGAAGATTTAAATTATTATGCTTTCCATTTCACTCTTCAGCAATCCTTGGAAAATACTCTTTTCAGAGGTAGTGGTCTTATTTATTCCTGGATTCCCAGTGGAAAATAAATGGCATTAGCAGACATGGTGAATAAAGACACATATGGCTTCTTGATCACTGCACGGTGACATCAGTGATCTTGCAGTAGTTTCTTCTCCTTGATTATCTAGATTTACCCCTCACTTCATCAAATCCATGCCTAGATTATTACCTCCAAACTTCACCAGATGGCCAGATGGCCAGCACGTGGGAGGGAATTTTTCTGTGTCATCTAGAATACAGAATTAGAAACAATCTGTAGAAGTTTCTATGCAAAAGTTTAATTATAAAGAAGTCTGTAAGACGCCTTAGAGTCTTATAAATTTGTAATGGCCTGGCTGGTGAAATAGTGAATTCCATATCATCAGTTATTCATGAAGAAACTGGATAGCCACTAAGCAGGAAGTGACATACATTTCTTGCATTAAGTAAGAAGGTTGTTAGGGAGGTCTCAGGCTTTGTCTAATCCTGCTTTCTAATTGAGAGACTAGGTGATAGGACCCAGAGTAAGATAAATGAAAAGAGGCATAGATCTTACTTGAATCTGTGGTATAGACTAACCAGATAAACAAAACTACACAATGTTTATAAATAAGTAGTTCAGAATTCACTAAAATTGTCCAAATTTCATGAACTAGACAGTTCAGTTTAGGAGCTTAATTTGCAAGTCCAAGAAATATCTTAAAAATCAAAACAAGTTCACAGACAAGAGCAAGAAAAAAAGCTGCGATTGTCATTTGCAGACAAATTCTAGGAAACGATCAGGCCACAAAAACTTGAAAAAAAATTTTTTTTAACTGTACAGCTGCCTCTGGTTTATGTGAGGAAGGAAGATGCAAGTGAGAGGGCAGGAGCGGTGACCACTTACCTATCGTGGTTAGAGAAGGCAAGAGTGGGAATCTGAATGATAAAAAGAGGCAGCCATGTGAAGAAGATCTGAAAATCAAACATATTCAACAGAAGGCACAGTGATAGCAGAATCCTAAAATTGGGAACAAGCGTCATGTGTTCTAGCAGCAGAAAATAAGGCAGAGTAGCTGGAGTGCAGTAAATAANTTTTCTTCCTAGTCTGTTTCAACATCTTTGACTTTGGAACTGTATGCATGTAACAGGTGGTATGGGAGAATGTGAAAGAAAGGGAGGATATTTCTTCTGGCTGTATCCAAATGATTGCCTAGCAATTGAGATAGAGTTGTGCTGGTATAAGTAGATCACATCAAGCAGACAAAGCAATAGTTTATTAACTATTGATACGCAAGCATATACCTTGATATGAATGCAAATGCTTGCCAGAAATGTGAGGCTGAAAAGACCCCTAAGATGATGTTGGAGGAAGATGCTAATTCTAGAAGGTACAGATGCAGAAATACAAGCAGTTGAGAGCTTTTACAAGTGTATTCATTCACTTTCTTCCAGTGCTGTGCATCGGGAATTCAAAGATACCAAAGTAAAATCATTGTCCAAAGGAATAGCAGTTTTGTGAGTTTTGTGGTTAAGAAAGGTGGAAAAAAGAATAGAAATAAAACAAAAGATGGAGGATTTTCAGAATGTGATGACTGAGTCAAGAAGTAGCTTACAAAGGATGGTGATTAGAATATTTTTATGTTGTTAAAACAGAGGGAAAATTATTAGTAAAATTGTAGGTGGAATCTACAGATCTTTCAGGACTCTATCCTTGCCAGCTGTTGAAATGACTATGGAAAGCAGTTTTACTCTGAAGTCAAGGGGCTGACCTGGGTTTCTAGCAGCCTGACAGGACTTGTTCCAGAACTTGAAGAGAACGAAAAGAAAAATAGTCTTGTCCTACAGGGTGAGAAGTACCAGTGAACTAGCAAGCAAATGAAATCAAGGAACCAGTGATGGGAGGTAGAGGGAGAACAAGCCTAGAAATGCTCTTTAACATAGGTAAACTGTTAAAGCTAAGTGAACAACCAGCGGCCTGTAATTTATCTCTTGTTTATAAATTGTGTTCCATAATTCCTCCCTCTGAGATAAAAATAGTCATGCATGTGAACTGACTGATCCTGTGCTATATTTCAGTCAGCCTTGTGAGAGAGGGACACCTTCAAAGAAGAGAAAGGAGAAAGGCTACCAACATCTAGGCCCTAGCACTATAAGGGACAAATATAAACTTGTACATTTTGACACTCAATAAATGTCACAGTAATGGAATAAGAGAGGAGAGGTGTTAGATGTCTGACTTTTCCAAAGCAAAGATATTGAAAAGCTATATTGTGAGAATTCAGCCAGAGGAAATTTGTTTGGGATCTTGCTGGGAAAAATTGATCAGAGACAACTGAGGCACATTTGTAAGGCTCTAAACCCTAGGAAACAGAAAAATTAAACTAATTTATTTGACTGCACTAGAGAGCAGGTTTTGAGGATCTCACATTATTACCTTTAGGAAGATTTAAATTATTATGCTTTCCATTTCACTCTTCAGCAATCCTTGGAAAATACTCTTTTCAGAGGTAGTGGTCTTATTTATTCCTGGATTCCCAGTGGAAAATAAATGGCATTAGCAGACATGGTGAATAAAGACACATATGGCTTCTTGATCACTGCACGGTGACATCAGTGATCTTGCAGTAGTTTCTTCTCCTTGATTATCTAGATTTACCCCTCACTTCATCAAATCCATGCCTAGATTATTACCTCCAAACTTCACCAGATGGCCAGATGGCCAGCACGTGGGAGGGAATTTTTCTGTGTCATCTAGAATACAGAATTAGAAACAATCTGTAGAAGTTTCTATGCAAAAGTTTAATTATAAAGAAGTCTGTAAGACGCCTTAGAGTCTTATAAATTTGTAATGGCCTGGCTGGTGAAATAGTGAATTCCATATCATCAGTTATTCATGAAGAAACTGGATAGCCACTAAGCAGGAAGTGACATACATTTCTTGCATTAAGTAAGAAGGTTGTTAGGGAGGTCTCAGGCTTTGTCTAATCCTGCTTTCTAATTGAGAGACTAGGTGATAGGACCCAGAGTAAGATAAATGAAAAGAGGCATAGATCTTACTTGAATCTGTGGTATAGACTAACCAGATAAACAAAACTACACAATGTTTATAAATAAGTAGTTCAGAATTCACTAAAATTGTCCAAATTTCATGAACTAGACAGTTCAGTTTAGGAGCTTAATTTGCAAGTCCAAGAAATATCTTAAAAATCAAAACAAGTTCACAGACAAGAGCAAGAAAAAAAGCTGCGATTGTCATTTGCAGACAAATTCTAGGAAACGATCAGGCCACAAAAACTTGAAAAAAAATTTTTTTAAGTGTACAGCTGCCTCTGGTTTATGTGAGGAAGGAAGATGCAAGTGAGAGGGCAGGAGCGGTGACCACTTACCTATCGTGGTTAGAGAAGGCAAGAGTGGGAATCTGAATGATAAAAAGAGGCAGCCATGTGAAGAAGATCTGAAAATCAAACATATTCAACAGAAGGCACAGTGATAGCAGAATCCTAAAATTGGGAACAAGCGTCATGTGTTCTAGCAGCAGAAAATAAGGCAGAGTAGCTGGAGTGCAGTAAATAAGAGAGAGAAAAGAGAGAGACAGGATAGGAGAGGTAGGCAGGGACCACTTAGGTAGGGTTTTGCAGAGTTTATGAAGAAATTTGGGTTTGGTTTTGTTTCTTTTTTTTGGCAGCTGACCAATAATGGGGAACCGAACCTGAACCCTTGACCTTGCTGTTACAAGGCTGTGCTTTAACCAGCTGAGCTAACCAGCCAGCCCCTTGTTTTGTTTCTAAAGAAATCCATGAATGTTTTGGCCTGAGCAACTAGCAGTGAGGGAAAGAGAATATACATGGTATGAGACACACGCTGTTTACCTCAAACCAGGATGGAACAGAGACAGGAAAAGTTGAAATAAGGGCAGTGGTCATGTTTCTGGGAGATTGAATGCCATTAGGGTTTTGAAGTATGTGACCAGTGTACAGCTCAGATGGAGGAACAACTCAGGCTTCAGGAGGGCACTGCTATGAATACAGTGGTTCAATGGAACCTTTATTTGCAGGGAAGTCAGGGAAGTCGTGCAGATCCAGAGGGGTGTGTGGAAAAATTAGGAATAAGGACAAGACATGATATATAATCCCACAGAATAAATTAATCTGGGGGAAGAACGACTCCATGGTGCCTATCTCTGAAATCCTGGATCCTGGAACAGATTGTTTCTGAAAGGAAAAAGATGGACAGAGGAAAGGTCGAATAAGTCATGACATTTTGAAGTCCTCACAGGTTTGTGATGCTGATGGCTCTATGTAGCTGCCCACCTTGGCCATTAACTGGGCCATGCTGAGGGATATATGTGCGAAAGTCTTAGAAACTTGGGAAGCTACAGACAGAGACATTGCCATGGAATACACAAAAAAAGCTACATTACAAAGCCTTGTTTTGAGGAAATGAAACTTACTAAAATCACCATAGTTCTGAATGATACAACCAAGTGGATGTTTCTTTAGAAGAGACATCTTGGGAGCCAGACACTAATTCCAAAAATGCTTTTATTTCTCATAGCAACTTCAGAGCTCTTCCACAAGACACATACATGTACATATCTATGCAAACACACATGTCTGAGTTCTTCAGTCATATTCCTCTTTCTTTGATCTATAACTGAAAGCTGATTCTCAAGTCAACTCTACTCTATTCGATACCTCTTATGATTTTTCAAAAAGTAGTCTTTTAAATACGAAGCCATTTTCAAAATTCTTTTGAGTATGACACCATTATTATAAAGTATGAAATTCCAAAGTAATTATAGGATTTTTCTGCTTTTATCCATAATCAATACTTGAAAATTCAAAGAAGAAATTTCATATGCAAAAGTCAAACAATAAACTGCTCCTTAAAAACTCTTTTGAAAAGAATATTCAAAAATGTTTAAGCACTGTGTCCATATTTCTATTTACAATTTCCACATATCTTCCATAATTAAGCAGACAATTGGATGACATAAATCTAACGGGAAGACAATTAAAGCTAAGGATTTGCTTCTTTCTAGAATTGTCTCAATTGTATTAAATTTTATCATTTGTATCACATTTTCATTTATTCGTGTTTTAGTCTTTTTAAAGTAGAACCTTTATTTGCAGGGAAGTCAGGGAAGTCGTGCAGATCCAGAGGGGTGTGTGGAAAAATTAGGAATAAGGACAAGACATGATATATAATCCCACAGAATAAATTAATCTGGGGGAAGAACGACTCCATGGTGCCTATCTCTGAAATCCTGGATCCTGGAACAGATTGTTTCTGAAAGGAAAAAGATGGACAGAGGAAAGGTCGAATAAGTCATGACATTTTGAAGTCCTCACAGGTTTGTGATGCTGATGGCTCTATGTAGCTGCCCACCTTGGCCATTAACTGGGCCATGTTGAGGGATATATGTGCGAAAGTCTTAGAAACTTGGGAAGCTACAGACAGAGACATTGCCATGGAATACACAAAAAAAGCTACATTACAAAGCCTTGTTTTGAGGAAATGAAACTTACTAAAATCACCATAGTTCTGAATGATACAACCAAGTGGATGTTTCTTTAGAAGAGACATCTTGGGAGCCAGACACTAATTCCAAAAATGCTTTTATTTCTCATAGCAACTTCAGAGCTCTTCCACAAGACACATACATGTACATATCTATGCAAACACACATGTCTGAGTTCTTCAGTCATATTCCTCTTTCTTTGATCTATAACTGAAAGCTGATTCTCAAGTCAACTCTACTCTATTCGATACCTCTTATGATTTTTCAAAAAGTAGTCTTTTAAATACGAAGCCATTTTCAAAATTCTTTTGAGTATGACACCATTATTATAAAGTATGAAATTCCAAAGTAATTATAGGATTTTTCTGCTTTTATCCATAATCAATACTTGAAAATTCAAAGAAGAAATTTCATATGCAAAAGTCAAACAATAAACTGCTCCTTAAAAACTCTTTTGAAAAGAATATTCAAAAATGTTTAAGCACTGTGTCCATATTTGTATTTACAATTTCCACATATCTTCCATAATTAAGCAGACAATTGGATGACATAAATCTAATGGGAAGACAATTAAAGCTAAGGATTTGCTTCTTTCTAGAATTGTCTCAATTGTATTAAATTTCTATTTACAATTTCCACATATCTTCCATAATTAAGCAGACAATTGGATGACATAAATCTAACGGGAAGACAATTAAAGCTAAGGATTTGCTTCTTTCTAGAATTGTCTCAATTGTATTAAATTTTATCATTTGTATCACATTTTCATTTATTCGTGTTTTAGTCTTTTTAAAGTAAGGAGGGCAGAAAGTAATAATATGTTCAAATAATTTCATAAACAGTGCCATACAGGTAAAGGCAGAACATAATCACAGCACGGAAAGCCTGAAAATAGGTTATCCAGACATAGCATGTTAGTGACAATCACTGTCCCCTTCCATCTATTACATAGTTCTCACCCTCAAAATCCCATCATGGACTAGGATGGCTGCTGGAACTTGAGCCACCATGCCTGGGTTGGCAGATGAGATAGAAGAGGAAAGTTAAAAGAACTAAAAGAGAGTTCCTTCCAAAAGCAGATTCTCTATAAGCAGGTTTTCCAGAAATTTTGTATATGTTCACTTATATTTCATTGACCAGAACTTAATCATATGACCACAAACTAACAAGGAGTTCAGCGAAAAACAGATTTCCCTTACTAAGGAAGATGGTGGGAGGCCATGAATACTGGGGAGGCAACCAGAAGTCTCTGCTAAGATTAGGTTCATTTCCTTAGAGTCCTGCCAGTGTTACCGTCTCCATCTCCAGTTTCCTCCAATCTTCTAGGCAGGACCAATAATGCTGTCCACTACATTGTGAGTTCTTCTCTCATATTTGGACAAAACCTGAGTACAATTCAAGGTATCAATATTTACTTTGCAAGATTTGAAATTATGAATTTTGAATTCAGATATGAATTTGAAGTCTGATGTTTCAATAAACAATAGTTATTTGAATAATTAGATTACTAATGCTTTTTAAAATTACTAGGAGACCTCTTTGTATAACTAAACATCTATCTCACTAGAAAGAACATTATGGAGAATTCATTTGAAAACAATGCTTTGATTTAAAGTTGGTTTAATCCCAGTCAAACTTTGTTTCCTGTTATACTTCTGTTAAATATACGTTTACACTGGAGAAATTCCAAAACACCATACTAGTGAAAATTGGTTGAAGTAACTTAAGAAACACAAACCTCCTCTCCTTTGTGTCTTTATATAGTAAAGCTGTTTTTGGAGAATTTGCCCGACATACTAATAATTTTCAAAATGTGTCTTGGATATTATGAATAATACCATATTTTATTCTTTTGCATATGGTTATTCAGTTTTTCCAACACCATTTGTTGAAAAGACTATCCTTCCGCATTGACCATATATACAAGGTTTTATTTCTGGGCTCTCTATACAGTTCCTTTGCAGTATTATTCACAATAGCTATGATGCAAAAATAACCAAAATTTCCATTGGTAGATGAATAGATAAAGAAAATGTGGTATATACATACATTGGAATACTGCTCAACTATAATAAAGAAGGAAATACTGCCAATGCAACAAACAGCATGGATGAACCTTGAGGACATTATGCTAAGTGAAATGAGCCAGTTGCAGAAGGACAAATACTGCATGATTCCAGTTCCAAATGGTGTTTAAAATAGACAACCCATAGTTGCTATTTAGTAGCTATAAAATTCCAGTTATGTAAGATAAGTAAGTTCTACAGAACTGTTGTAAAAAAAAAAATTGTACCTGTAGTTAACAATACTGTATTATATACTTTAGGATTTGATGAAAGGGTAGAGCTCATGTTCTTTGTTCTTACCACAATTGAAAAACAATTTGAACTCAGAACTTAGATTAATTTCCAATCATTGGGTATTACTTTCAAAGAGTCAAATACCAGGACATATGAAGACTTGCTGTGCTCTGAAGTTAGTCACCTTCAGAAGTCACACCTTCAAAAGTCCATTTCTAATAGGCATCATAATTGAATATGGTAACAGAAAACATCGGACAAGAAAGATATTAGAGCAATTAGAAAAGAATGAAATACCTTGTTTCTAAGGCTAATAAAAATTTTAAAAAATAAAATAACAGTTTACATGAAAATAATGCTATTTGCTAAGAACTGCACAACTATAAAGTTGAAAAGGAATCTTTGTCTAAGATTTTGGTTGTATTGTACTGGTTCTAGGTTCCTATCCCTTCGGTTTTTCATGTGGTTCACGGTTTTTGTTGTTGTTGTTGTTGTTGTTGTTTTGTTTTGTTTTGGTGGCTGGCCAGTACAGGGATCTAAAGGGTTTTTGTTGTTGTTGTTGTTGTTGTTTTGTTTTGTTTTGGTGGCTGGCCAGTACAGGGATCTAAACCCTTGAACTTGGTGTTATTAACACCGCCCTCTAACCACCTTAGCTAACAGGCCATTCCATGATTTGGGTTGTAAAATTCCTTATACCAAAAGAAAGTTAACTAAGGTAACAGTATTTGGAATTGAGTATTGAATTATGTTTTCAGTGGGTTTCTAATGCCAACATGCATTGAAAATGTTGAAGTACACTGACAGGCAAGTAAATAGAATTAGGAAAATTCCCATAAGGAGGAAAAAAAAAATAGGTATGCATTTTAAGGTGTTATTAGAAAAGAATTAGTGTGTCTGTAGCTTCAAGAATTTTACCCTAATCACATAAAAGGACACTGAAATATCAGAGTAAAAGTGTTTCATCACATGTAGTAAAATTATAACAGCAAATTATGTCTAGCAGCATTAAATTGCATTCATAATAATCAAAACATGGGAGAATAAAATAATAGAATAGAATAGAAATATGATCTTCATGACCTCTTAATATTCTCTTTAAAGTTTATAGCTGTGTTCCTGGCAAGTTGTTGAACCTCTGTTTCCTCATCCATAAAATGGAAAAAAATATGAACCTAATTAATAGAACCATTGTGAGGACTGGGTCAATACACCTAAACAGCCTACAATACATTGCTCATAGTAAGTGCCTAATGAATGCTTTTTATTATTATTATTATTGCTATAAAGGACCAACTAATTTTGATGAATGCAATAATATTAAATTTGTGTGTACCTTTTTGGTTTTATTTTCTAAAGAACTTTGTATGACTGACTCTATGCAATAATTGCCTTACAGCATTTGTTTATTCAACCACCTCTTGCTGAAAGTAGATTTCTCATGAGTATCTAGCTTTCTTGGTGGTAATTATCATGACTATGCAAATAATACTGCTGTGTGCCAGGTCAAAACCAACGGTTGTGTGTATGTATGTGTTTGTGCATATGTGTGTGTTTTAATAGCGAGTTCCACTGACAATTCATATGATCTGATCATGTTATTTAACACTGGCACAGAGTTCTGCTAAGAAGATAGCTGGGAAAAAAAAACACAAAACAAAACAAATCACTGTTGAGCATTCTGTGATAATATTGCAGTCTCTCCACAGTGAGGGGGAGTAAAAATCTAGATTAAATGAGTAAAAATACTAAAGCTTTCTTTTATCTATCAGCCTTTTTGATAACATTTGCTCTATTTACTATATAAATTGCATTAATACATACCGTGCATATGGTATGTTGAAGTCAATGTGGTCCATTCTGTATTAATATAGGAAGTGTATTAATACACCATATTAATATAGGAAGTGTATTAAAACACCATAATCTCTGAACCCAGATGCCCTTAATTTGCCTTCACTCTGCCACTTTCTAGCTGTTTAATCCTAGAAAAAATATTTTAAATCTCTGGGCATTGGTTTCTTCATCAGTAAAATGATGATGGTAATAGTACCTACTCCACAAGGGCATAGTGAAGAATAACGCAGTCAAGAAGTGTAAAAGCACTTAGAACAGTGCCCAGTCTGCACTGTAGCTTTTCTTATATCTTTCTTGACCTATATAAAATCTCTCTCTAGTTTGGGATTATTTTACTTCTTTTTCAAGCCAAAGAATTGTTACTGTTTTCAGAGCTCTTAAATCCATTCCTTACATGAACAACCATTTAATATTATTCTCCATAATTTTCCTTACAGTAAAGAAATTACTATTTGGTTTCGGGACACTGTTCGGGACTCTGTGCCCTCTCTGGGCTGAAAGAGAAATGAGCTGGAGACTCTGCTCCTCTGCAGAGTTCCAGGCTTCATTCAGAATCCAGAGTGAAAGAAAAAGTGACCTGACACTTACTACACAAAAGGGCTAGGATAAGGGAATAATTACATGCAAATTTGATTCTAATTTTGTCCCCACAACTGCTCAACGTGGAGGCTGAGCAGTCATCAAAATCTTTCTCAAATGGCTTCAGTCAAGTTCATTATTTTGAGGGCTGCCTAGACCACTCTTCTGAGTTTCATATTCATGCATTTAACTCTCAGCTGGTCATCTCTATCTAGGTGTCTAATATATACTTCATATTCAGTGCATCCAAAATTAACTCATCATCTTTCCTCTGAAAATATCTCATCTTCTGGCATCTTCTTGGTTACCCAAGCTAGAATCTTGACAGCTGTCTTTTCCTTACCCCTACAGTGAACCTTAAATGTCTTCACCATTATTCTAGGATAGCTAGTCCAGATTTCAAATATTCTGCCAGACTGTCTGCATTAGTTCGTTTTCTGTTGCTGTTAACACAACTATTGAAACCGGGTAATTTAAAGGAGAACAGAATTTATTTCTTACAGTTTTAGATGTTGGGAAGTCCAAGGTCCAAGGTCACACCTGGTGAGGTCCTTCTTCTGGGTAGGAACTCTCTACAGGGTCCTGTGGTGATGCAGGCAATTACATGATGAGGATGGCAGGAGCTCTTTCATGTGCTCTCCTTATAAAGCCATCAGAATCATGCCCATGACACTCATTAAACCATCAACCCATTATTACATGAATGGATCCATCTATTCACAAAGGCACAGTACTTGTGATCCAATCACCTCTTAAAGGCCCCACCATATTGGGGGTTAAGTTCCAACATGAGCTTGTGGGGACATTCAAACCACAGCACTCTGTATAATTTATAAGCAATCCTAAGTACTCAGTGGAGTATGAAGACTGTAAATTTGCAATAGAATCATTAGGAAGAGCTCTGAGATTTTCTCCATGTTGCTCAGTTCAGGGAATACAGATTCTGATATTTGATCATGGGTTCTATGTATTCTAATAAGTCAACTAATTAATGAACATGAAAACAGAGTGTAAAACCTAAATGCTAAAGAACATAGTACCTAGAAATCAATGGCTAATTGTTAAAGTAAAATTAAATATACATGTTGATGACATCTGGTAAACTTGATTCGGTTTATCTGCTCAACAAGAAATGTCATACGAAAATGACATTTTCCATGATACTGAGTTTATACAGATTAAGTGAGGACTTTACATACTTTTTTTCATTTCCTTTATTCTCTCCTTAATTCTTTGATAGTGTAAAGTACTGAGATGGGAAAATATTTTAAGTAATATTCTTCAATTTTAATTAAAGTCTATATATAAAATATTATCATATAAAGACCAAAAAGTCAGACATTTTCTAGCAATGCATAAGCATTTAACTCAAAAAAGAATCAGTACAAAAACTAGTGATGTCCTGTGTCAACTCCATATTGTAGATAAGATGTTTGGGCCAAAAGTAGCTTTTCATTTTTCAGTGAGCAAGACAAAACAGTGAACCAGATTTATTGTTTTTGTTCCTTTTATGTCAACCATTTTTAACTACAGACAAAGCAATATTTTAGCATTCCCGTTGCTAATCTTTGCCATTTTAAAGCTCAG
>NW_007727493.1:22943-46732 GCF_000696425.1 Galeopterus variegatus | reverse complement strand
AATCATAGACTAGAAAAACAGCCTCAACTTTGTCAAACCATCAAATACTTGGCAGCTCTTTATTTCCTTTTAGGGGTTTTCTTGATGGAGTTCACATTTAGGTTAGAGTGAAGATTTTAAAGAGGTTATACTTATGCAACTTTCTTCCCATTGACAAGAACTACTGCCAATAGAAGCATTCCCCAAATGCCAGTCAAGTGCAGTTCCAGTCAGGAATTGAGGATACCCAAAGGTGTGAATTGTGACAATTCAATTTCAGTAAACTCAAGCCCCATCTCCACCAAAAGATGATCTCCTTTAGAACAAGGAGTAATTATACTCCTCTCTGGAACACAAGGCCTAATGAGATCCCTGCCATATAGGAGAAGTGGAATAGATAATTTTGAGTGAATGCTGTGCTGGAGCATGCCAAGCCTGAGACTGAAGCTCTTGGGGGAAAATTCCTTGTTTTCCATATCACATCCTCCTGNTGCCATTTACTTCTGCAGATGAAAAAGCAAACAAGCAAAAAAAAATGAGAGCTTATTTAAGATAAATTAGCATTATTGCTTAAAGCAAAACAGAACTCTCACAGTTAAGAGTACTGTATTTTTCCATAGTTCCTTGTATGAGGCAAGCAAATCATCATCAATGAAATGTCTCTGATGAGGAAACCAGGTCAAAGAGGTCAAATAATTTCTTCTGAATCACGTAGCTCTGGGGCAGAGCATTGGATCAAAGATCAGAAAACCTGGTGCTAAGTCTTTCCATATCTTCCACCCAAGAGTCTTGTGTTTTGGAAGCAACTACATTTGACCTCATATGAATCACCACCAAAGTGCCTAAAACCTGGAAGAAGATAAGAGCTTGCAAAAATTAAATTAATCATAGACTAGAAAAACAGCCTCAACTTTGTCAAACCATCAAATACTTGGCAGCTCTTTNACATTTATTTTTGATCATGTGTCTATAGGTTGTCAGGGTGGTTCTAAGGATTTAAATTAGATGTGATAAAACTCATTCATTTATCCGTGATCAGCTGCAGGTTAGGTAGGTAGCATTTCTGATCTTAGCTGGGTGTTCTTACATATCGAGGGTCTGTCTGGAATATTTGATATCTAGACCAGCTGTCATCCTACAGCAGGCTAGTTTGAGGACATTTTCTTGGTAGGAACAGAAAAGAGAGAGAAGGAAGGGTGTGTGTGGGGGGGGAGAGGTCAAGATCTTGAGACATAGCCTCAAAACCAGCACACTATTACTTTTGCCATGAAGTAGCCAGTGAAAGTCATAAATAGAGGCCAGGTTCATGAGGTGAAGAAATAGATTCCACTTCTTGATTGAAAAAGCTGCAAAATCACATTGCAAAGAATATGGATATAGTATGGGGGGTGAGTTGGGGGGCATTTGTGGCCATTTTTGCAATCGATATAGCACACTGGGAACCTAAATCCCAGCATTTAATACATGCTCCTTCTGAGCAGGAATCACAGATGCAAAGCTGGATCTAGGTGCTATTTCTTGGCAGCTGCTATGCTCTGAAAGTAGTGATGTGCTCTCTGATTCCCTCTCCATCCCTCATGGTGCACACCATGTTCCCTCCTCTTTGACCTTTCTCCCTGACCATGTTCATCTATGTTTCCTGTTTACAAGGACACAGTTAAACACACTTCACAGCAGAAAGTCACTGGCACTATCCTATCAGAATGGATGCTCAGCAGACAGCATAGGTGCCGCTGGCACTGCTCTCCGAGTGAGCATCAGTTCTCCATTTTCCTTGAGAGAAGCGTGTCAGGACTGCCATGTTCTCCATGCCTCTGAAACAGCTGAGCCAATGTTTCTCTTGAAGCTCATGGGTATACTTTCGGTAGTCCGTGGACAATGTGAAATTTGGTACAAAAAAAATGCATATGTGCATTTTTCTGAGAAAAGGTCTATAGTTTCTACCAGATCCTAAAAAGAAAAAAAGAGTCCATGACTCAGGAAAATGAAGGAGCGCTACTTATTTGGATGAAACTAATAAATAAATCAGTACTCTAAGATGCTAGAGAGTAAAATAGACTCACTCCCCAACAGAACACTTTTAATTCCCTAACAGGTTATATAATTGATGTAGCAGGAGAGAATTTTAAAGACCAGAGGGAGCAGCCTCTATTCCCATAAATTTGTAGGACTGAATCTAACACTTCTGGAGAGCTGCTTTTCCAGGAGTGTCACTGGTCATAGCGAGATCTGTTAGCCTTGAAAATATTCCCAGACGGTTTATGTTTCACTGTAATTTTAAATTAGTAAGAATTTGATAATGAACAAATACAACTGCATCCCCTACCCCAGAGCTTTATTAGTCATTGAAAATAAATTGATTAAATTGGTCCCTGAGAAGTTATATTGAGAAAGGGTAACCTGAATAGGAAGGCACCAAAGATCATGGTAGAGAAAAGAAAGGACCCAGTAAAAACTCGAATCTACCTATCAGGTAACCAACATCATTTTTGTACCATATGAGGAACCTCAGCAATGACTAAGATCCTACCCACCATAACCATGTGCAACCATATTCCTCTGTGTCTTGTATTAACCTATCAGGTAACCAACATCATTTTTGTACCATATGAGGAACCTCAGCAATGACTAAGATCATACCCACCATAACCATGTGCAACCATATTCCTCTGTGTCTTGTATTAGTCATATAGTGACAGAACAAAAAAGCTTGGGATTCTAAAGAGAACTTTATTGACTTCCTCATCAAGGACAGATTACTTGTTTCAGGAACCTGGCGTGGACAACAAGCCTGGATGGCTTGAGATCAGAGCATACACACTGCTGTCTAGTCCTGCTTTTGAAATACGGAGAGAAAATATAGTGAGAGAAGAAGCACTTCTGGTGATGAAAAACATTAGGGGAAGGAGAGAGTCACCTCGGAAGTTAGTCTTAGAATTTAGTTACAATTGAGTAGCTTTAACAAAATGTCACTTGTCACCAATCCCTGTCCAACTTGATCTTTAATTTCTCTCTCAAGACTCAGGAAGAAGGAACTTTTAGCTTACTCTTAATGTTTTCTTAGAAATGTCATTCTGAAGGTAATCACTAGCTTCACCGTTTCTGGACTTCAGCCCAACAGGATAAAAACCCTGGTAGGCAGCTCTTCCTCCTCCTTATTCCACTAAATGGTGTCAGGAAGTCACAGCCATCTCTACTGCCCAAGCAGAGTCCCATCAATGCTTGCCTCGTGCCCACCACCGTCATGCATACCCACTACGTTTGTCCCTCCCTTTTATCCATTATATCATTTCCCTCCTGCAGGGAGAGGGTCTTTTCCTTCCATCAGATATTTTTAAATCAGCCTCTAACTTATTTCAATATTATTAGACTTCTAGGTCAGACAAAATACTCATCTATGTTTTGAAGGAGTCAGATTAAGTTTCTTCAGATCACTAAAAGAACAAAAACAAATGACAAAATGAACAAAAGCAGCTAACAAAAAATGACTAGAATATAATTGGGTCCTTAAGCTGAGTCTTCACTGATATTACAGTAAGGCTACTAACATTGTTCAAAAGCCCTTTTAAACTAATCTTTTGTATTCATCTGTTTTTAGGTAAAATATCAGAGAGAGTGTAGTGAGAATGCCTGAACCAAAAAAGGATGGAGGAAAATTTGCAAATATTAGCTCCATAAGAGACACTTTGCCACATGCTTTATATGTGCTATTTTATTTTACACTTACAGAAAATCCCATTTTACATAGAGAAAACTGAAGTTTAGGGCAGAACTTACACAACCTGACCAAAGTCTCCAGTGGTAGGTTTTAGAAGAGATTTAAACTGAGATGCTTGAATACAATAACCCTATGTAAAACCTCTGTTCTCACACAACGCCTTTTGAATTCTCAGACAAAAACAGAGAAAACTAAATCAAAACTATTGGTAAGATGTTTTAATTAGCACAACTAAAATCAAGCCAAGAAGACATTTTTAAAAATGCCAAAAATGAGATATGGAATAAAACACCTCAAGAAGTGCAATCCTTCCCTGAGGTCTGCTTGAATCCTAGAAGCTCTGTTGTGTTGTGTTGTTTGTTTGTTTCTTTTGTAGGTTTTTCCCCTGTGAAGGGCAAATTGCCTGTAGGCCAGCATTTACATCTCATTTTGGACCTGTCAAAAACAGCTTGTCTTTTTACACCTCTGTCCTTGAAAATGTTCTTCAAGCCCCAGCATCTTTTTCAAGGTCTGTCTCTTAATTTGTAGCTCAAATGTAGAAGCAGAACTTACCCTTGAGACAACGTTCAGAGCTGTTTCTTAATTTAGGGCATGAGTCAGAACCCAGCAGAGCCATCCCATGATTCTACAGTATACAATTCAATTTTTGGCATCAGATCAGCAAGACAAACTCATAAAAATAATGAAAAATAATAATTCTTCTATAATCTCATAAAAGTGAAAAAGAAAAGACTTCAAAACTCAGATATCCATACTACATTTATAGGCATCAATGCATTCAATTACGACACTGTGCAAGGAACTTTTAGTATTTATCCAAACATTTCAATAATTAAAACATATTTTTTCATGTTGCCTGACACTTGCTGGCACCAACAGCACGCTAATCTCCATAGAGGGCCAAAGAAATCAGGATAATGATCTCCTACTGCTAATCCACAGGAAGGTTTGCGATTTTTATTTTAATATATTGTTGGAAGTAAATTGCAGATTTGCCATCACTGAGCAAACAGTTTAAAATGATAGATTGAAACAAAAGAGATGAAATTAGAAAGAAATGCATGGATGAATATATAGCCCTATGTTTAGGCCACAAAAATTTCACAGTGTAAAAAGTAGTCCAAGAGTGGGGCTTGTGACAAAGAATTAGAGATATTTTATGTTCAGTTTAAAATAAATTACTGTAATGAAGAAGCTCTCAAAAAAGCAAATGCTATTTCAGGGCTTATTAATAAATGTATAGGTTTAACGTAAATGACAGTTCCATCTACTGTTGAGAGCTCCACCTGCTAAATGGGCTGTTCTCTGGATGGAGACAGGGACAATTTGAAAAATTCCCTTATGGAGAAGGACGAAAGGAAATAGGAATAGTTTAATCTACATGAGTTAATTTAACATGAAAGTAAAGGACCACTGCCTTCTCATGTTTGAAGTACAGTCAGCTAGAAGAGGAATTGGAATAATTCTCTGTGGCTTTGGCAAGTAAAGGAAGGACCTAAAAGTCAGAATGATAGCCAGGCTCATTTCAACTTAAAATATACAAGAATGATTAACGTTAGTCATACAAGTGTCCACATTGCTCCCAAAGTGTTGTGTTAGGAATCTGGTGCTGAAGGACCAGACACGGTAAGAAGGGATGCTTAGATCCAGAAAGAAGTTACCCTCCAAATGAGCACTGTGTTTCTACACTGTGTACACAGCTGAGCTAGGTATCTTTATGTCCTTTTGGAGAGGAATTAAATGTATTTCTAAAATAAATCATGGAATTCTGAATTACCAAAGTCTTACTATGGGTATCCACTTTGCTTGCTGAAATAATAACAAATCTTTACTTTGAGCAATGTCAGAATTGCTGTTTTTGAACTATACATGCGTTTATTGTGTTTCTACACTGTGTACACAGCTGAGCTAGGTATCTTTATAAAAATAAACTAAAGGGAGAAGATAATACTCATTCAAAAATGGAACCTAAGGGCCGGCCCCGTGGCTCACTCGGGAGAGTGCGGTGCTGGGAGTGCCGAGGCCGTGGGTTCGGATCTTGTATAGGGATGGTCGGTGCGCTCACTCACTTAAAAATAAACTAAAGGGAGAAGATAATACTCATTCAAAAATGGAACCTAAGGGCCGGCCCCATGGCTCACTCGGGAGAGTGCGGTGCTGGGAGTGCCGAGGCCGTGGGTTCGGATCTTGTATAGGGATGGCCGGTGCGCTCACTCACGTATAGGGATGGTCGGTGCGCTCACTCACTGACCACACCGTGCCGAGGGTTGCAATCCCCTTACCGGTCAGGGAAAAACAAAAAGTAATCTAAAAATGAAAATCAGTATGGGAATAAGTCCTCAATCATAATACAAATGCCCTGTGGCAGATATCTCAAGTGTATACTGAAAGTTGTCTTTGGTTCTATGTTTGTTTAATGTATTTCTAGGTTCTTTTTAAAGATAACAATCCTAAAACAACAAACCAAAACTTCTGCTCATATTTTTCTTTGCCTTGATAAGTTTCTCCAAAGGTAGTGGTCAGGATTAATTGAACAATCATTATCCCTCTTTCAACACATACAATGATCAATCCTTTGTAAGGGAGTACTCTCAGATCACACTGGATTTTTATCTTTGACCAGGTGTCTTAGTCTAATTTTTGTTGGTTATAACAGAATATCTGAGACCAGGTAATTTATAAAGAAGGAAAAATTATTTCTCCAGGTCTGGAGGCTAGAAAGTCCAAGGTTGAGGGGGTACATTTGATGAGGGTCTTCTTGTTTGTGGGTACTCTCTGCAGAGTCTGAGGTGACTCAGGGCATCCATGTTGAAAGGGTTAAGCTCGCTAGCTCAGATCTCTCCTCCTCTTCTTATAAGCCACCAGTTCCACCCCCATGAATCCATTACCCTATTAATCCATTAATCTGTGAATGGATTAATCCACTCATGAGGAGACCCAATCACCCCTTAAAGGGCCCACCTCTCAATACTGCCACATTTGGATTAAGTTTCAACATGAGTTTTGGTGGGAACAAACCATATTCAAACCACGGCACCACATTTTAAAGATGTCTACACTTCAACATTCTCAAATCCCTACAAGTCTAGGTCTATGAGCTGACCTTCTGGTGATAGAGAATAAGGTTGCCTTTTCCTTACCTTTAAAAAGTTAGTTGATAGCAATATAATGCTGTCAAAATGTCCTTTTGGAGAGGAATTAAATGTATTTCTAAAATAAATCATGGAATTCTGAATTACCAAAATCTTACTATGGGTATCCACTTTGCTTGCTGAAATAATAACAAATCTTTACTTTGAGCAATGTCAGAATTGCTGTTGTTGAGCTATACATGCGTTTACGAAAGAGGCACAATTGAAAACATCACTGAGTTGAAAAAAAAAATGACCTAGAAATGTTACAAGACATTTATACATAAAGATATAGGAAAGCTCCAGAAAATGATAGTTTCCTGCAGTTATCTTATTCAGTTCTCTAGGGTCGAGGAATATAAATACATGCCTGGCCACTATTAAGACTGAACAGTTATGACCTCCTCTCATCGCTCTTACAATATATTCTTAATTAAATCTTTCCCTTCTTTCTTCACTTTTTTCTTTTCTTTCTTTCTCTCTCTACCTGTCCTTTCTTTATTCACCATTTCCCTCAGGAGCAATCAAGGACAATTTCCTTGATTTCTCTTTAGGCAGTCTGTATTGAAAAATAACAATTAGACCCACTTATATCTAGAAAACGAGTGACATTCAAAGGTCTGAAGAAGATGTTGAAATATATAAAATTCTTTGTATAATTCAGTGTAATCATATTTTTAAACAGCAAAGTAATTGTTTCATAATTCTTACACACATTTTATAACTAAAACTGGAGTGAAAATCAGTCCGGGGGTACTATTTCTGTAAGGCACTCAGTCTCTGTTTTCACCAGGCTAGAAAGCGTTGTTCATTTTTTCATCGGTGGAAAGAAAAGCCCAGAGGCTGTTTTTCTGCCTCTCCACGTCCTTGAGCTGCAGAGGTCTCCTGCTCTGCTCGTGACCATGTCAGAGAGAAACATTAGGTTACCAGCTGCGGGAGCAGGGCCTGTGAACTGTGTCCTTCTCTCTGTCAACTTGGGTATTGAACAACCTCCGAGGACAGTGACTTTCTAGAAGTCCATGATAAAGGAAGAGAACTGCTCTCAGAAAAGCTGACATCTGAAATTAAATTTTCAGGAAAACAAGGTAGAGAAAACTTTCATTATTAAAAAAGTAAATAAATAAACTAACAAATTTATTTTTCAAGGAAACTGACATGTGCAGAATTTATAGGTTGCACAAATGCTAGACTGAGAATAAAAGCTTATAATTTTGGTGCTGGTTGTCCACAGGGGAGACTAAACACAGACAATTACAAATGGTAATATATATATATATACACACACAGAATCCTTTCCTCTGTTTTAAGAAATGTATATTTCAAGCAATGGGAAAGCTAGCAAGAGAGAAATAGTCTGTCCAGAGAGGCGTCCAGAAGAATGCAAGCAGTGTGTATAGGGGTTACTTACAAATCAAATTTAGGATTTAAAGGTACCTTAAACCTTTTTAGTCCACTCCTCTATTTTTTTCAGGTATGGAAATAAAGAGATGCTGTGAATAAAACAAAGACATATTCACACAGGGAAGAACCAGGCTGAAAACTCTGATGTCTTGAGGATTTGTTCAGAGTTCTTTCCATCCCACAAACTTTCTATCAGCACTTATTGAGGCTCTAACACATGGATAGTCTTGCACTGATTTTGGTGGGGTAGGCAAAGATGAATCTTCATGCAAACAGCTTACATCATAGGAGGAGAGATACCCATGAAGAGAATTTTTAACACCCAATATAAAGTGTATGTGCCTTAAAGAAAGTACAATATAAGTTCTACTATATTAAATACTTTAAGAAATGAGAAATCCTCAGTGAATTCAAAAACATGGCCCATGACATGATAATTCTGCTGTCATTGATGCAGTTAAGATATAAAAGTTAGTATTGTATGTATCTATGAAGACGACTTTATTTTTATTGAAAGGTAATTGGTTATATATGTTTGTGGGGTACAGAATTGAATATCAATACATGTGTACAATATGTGGTAATCAAATCAGATTAATTAGTATACTCATGGTTACAAAAATAATCAATCTTTGTGACCCTTAACTAATTTCTCACTAACCCACTTCCCCCTCCCTTTTTTCCCACCTCTAATAAACACAGTTCTGTTCTCTCTCTCTCTCTCTCTTTTTTTTTTGAAAATTCAGTGTATTATTGTGAATGTTTCTTTCTTACTTTTTTTACGGAGGCCACTTTTGACTACAAATTATTGGGCCATTTTGTTTCCTTTATGTTTCAAAAATGATTTGTTTCTCTTCTACCTAATTTATTAAACTCGAAATATATTAATGGCCTAATTATGAGTCAATTTATAGAACAATTTTTATATTTCTTGATATTGCTCTGCTATATTCCCACTGAAAAGTTATTCTAGTATAACAGCTATGAGAAACTCTTAAAATGAGGTGCTGCTCATTCAATCCAAGCACAGTGCAGTACATTGTTTGAGGCCTCTAGAAAATTCTGGGAGTTGTTTATTGTAAATCATGTGCCTAAAAAATATCCTTTTCCTATGTGGGCATTACAGATGAAAATTATCCTTGGTTAAATAAGTGGAGAACAACCTGTTATATACCTCATTATATACTAAAATCCTGCAAGCCCTTCTAGAATACTTATAGTATCCTTCTAAAATCTAAAAAGAATACAAACAACAATAATGAAAAAAAAGAACAAGAACAAAAGTTCTGAAGAAAAGAAAAAAACTATAACACTGAAGCCACTTAAAAATAAATACCTATTAAAAAAAAACTTTCTTATAAATCAAGTCCCCTCATCTCCCTTTCACAACCATAGCAGCATTAAAAAAAAATAGGAAATTTTAAAAAATCACAGGAAACTTTCTAGTTACCATCAGCAGCTTAATAGCCAAAAAGTTTATCTTAAGACAAAATTCTATAGTTTCTGTGAAACTACCTGGGATTCTGCAGTCCAAATCGATAACACAGTAGAGAAGGTGCAAATATAAAATGGATGCATCAAAATGTGAGAAAAAGTTTAAAATACTACTTAACTTTTCCAGTTTAGAATACTGAATGTCAATATGCACTAGGAATTATAAACATGGAGAGACATTTGGTTCACCCTTACGTCTTGTATTACTATGGTAGGGCTGCCATAACAAAGTACCACAAACTGGGTGGCTTAAGCAACAGAAATGTATCATCTCATAGTTCTAGAGGCGAGAAGTCTGAGATCAAGGTGTCGGCAGGATTGGTTTCTTCTGAGGGAAAATTTGTCCCATGCCTCTCGCCTAGCTTCTGGTGGTTTTCTGGTGATTGCCAGCATTCTTGTCTTGTACAAGCATCACTATGCCTTCGTCTTCCCTTGAGGTTCCTGTGTGCATGTCTCTCCAAATTTCCCTATTTTGTAAGGACACCAGTTACTACATTAGGGGCCCATCCTATTCCAGTATGACCTCATTCTAACTTTATTAATTACATTTGAAAAGACCTCATTTTCAAGTAAGTTCACATTCTGAAGTATTGGGGATTAGGACTTCAACACAAGAATTTTGGGGAAGACGCAATTCAACCCATAACACTCCCCAATGAAGAAAGAGGGAAGTATGAAAACTGATAGTAAGTTCACATTCTGAAGTATTGGGGATTAGGACTTCAACACAAGAATTTTGGGGAAGACACAATTCAACCCATAACACTCCCCAATGAAGAAAGAGGGAAGTATGAAAACTGATAAGGTAATATAAAAATGATAGTTTTTCAAGATGAATTCAGCTGAAATTCCACTCAGGTGATCATGTTTGCAGTGTAGAAGCCAAAATAGAGATTTACTCTTCTACCTACAAAAACTTTTGATTAATATTGACCTATGTGATTCGTTGTGATTATTTGGAAGGCTAAATGGTTAATAAAAATATGTTCATTAAATTGTGGATAAAAAGATTTTTCCCAAACATTTCCCTCTGTTCAACTGTATTCTTGTTTTCTTTTTCTTTTTGTAAAATTAAATATTACTTAACTAATTATAACATAGAGGTTTTGTTGCCAGGGATATTCAGTATCTGTTCAGTATGCAAAGTTAAGTCTGGATTTGTCACTGTCTTATTAAATTAACATAGGCAGAAAATTCATTATTTGTAACATATATTTTTTCCAAAGCTTACCAAATTAAAAAGAAGGACACGGTGCAATTTGAAAATATGCATACCAACTAAATAGACTTTGGGAAATGTCTCCTTAAGAATCAAAATCCCTTAAAAATAAGGAGTTTTTTACAGTATTATTTTTAATAACAAAAATCTAGAATACAACTGGAATCACAATTAAGAATGTACTATTTGAATAAATTAAGGTTTACCTACCCTATGTAAAATTACAAAGCTATTAAAATATTTATATCTATATTTGCTGATCTTGAGTGATTCCCAATATATGTTATAAAGCTTTTTAAAAAAGGAAATTTCCAAGAAATGTGTATTGTATGGTGCTAATTTTATTTTAAAATGTATATGCACATATGTATCCATGCATTAGTGCACTGGTATATAGAAATATGTGGAATGATAAAAAGCAAAGTGTAAATATCAATTCTGTCAAGGGTTTGGAGTTCAAAGACGGAAGATTAAATTATTAAGGATATTTTCCAAGAATATGGACATTCTTTTATACAATCAAATAAAAATTAATCCAATTGGGAAATTTAACACAGATACCATAGTATAAATCCACAGGTCTTATTCCAATTTTATCAGTTGTTCAATAATATCTTATAGAGCTATTTTTCACAGCCCAGGATCTAATCCAGAACCACATACTGCATTTTATTGTCATGTCTCTTTAGTTTCCTTTACTCTAGAATAGTTCCACAGATTTTCTTTGTGTTGACATTTTTGAAGAATATAGATCAGTTATTTTAAAGAGTGTATTAATCCATTTGTGTTGCTACAACAGAAACAACCGAGACTGGATAATTTACAAAGAACAGAGGTTTATTTGGCTTACGATTCTGGAACAGCTGCATCTGGCATGGGCCTCAGGCTGCTTCCACTTATGGTGGAAAGTAGCAGGCAGCCAGCAGGTGCTAGCAGATCACATGGCGAGAGGAAGCAAGAGAGAGAGAGAAGGGAGGTGCCAGGGTCTTTTAAACAACCAGCTTCCACGGGAATTAATAGACCAAGATCTCACTCATTAATCCCCCTAGCTGGGAAAAGCATTAATCCATTCATGAGGGATCTGCCCCCATGACTCAAACAGCTTCCAACACTGTCACATTGGGGATCAGATTTCCACATGAGTTTGGGGGTACAACACATCCAAATTCTATCAAAGAGTATTTCTCACTTTGATTTCTTCCTGATGATTCCTTACAATTTGATTCAGGAATTGATGCTGTGTCCTTTTCACTGCATTATATCAGCAATCACTTTGCATCAGTTTGTCCCAATATAGTGAAGTTAATATTGATCTCTTCATTAAAGTGATATCCACCATGATTCTCAACCATAAATTAACTGTTTTCCCACTACGTAGTTCATGAGTTATTTGTAGGGAGATATTTTAAGGCTGTCTAAATATCTTATTCCTCATTAATCTTATTATTTGTTTACATTAATATAATTTTTTATTGAAACGTATTGATTTTACATATTCGTGGGGTACAGAGTTGAATATCAGTACATTTATACAACGTGTGATGATCAAATCGGGGTAATTAGCATATACATCATTACAAACTTTAATCATTTCCTTATGATGAGGACATACGATCTCCTCTCTTCTAGCCATTTGACAGCATGCAGTAAATTACTGTTAACTATAGCCATTTAGCTTGACTGTACACCCATAGAACTTATATTTCCTATTTAGCTGTTATGTGTCCACTAACCAATTTCTCACTATCCACCCTCCCCCATTCTCCCCTCTAGTAGTCACAGTTCTGCTCTCTCCTTCTGAAAGTTCGACCTTTAATATAAATTTAGATTCTTATTTTATTCGGTGGGTTAAAATTAATTATTTTTCATTAGGTCAAGATGGTTATTAGTATTGTTCAGATCTCTTATTATCTACTTTTTGTCTAATTTTCTATCAATTACTGAGAAAGGAGTGTAAGATATTCAAATATGTTTTGGATTTCTCAATTTCTTCCATTATTTCATTCATTTTGCTTTTGTATTTTGAAGCTCTGTTATTAGCTCCATACACATCTTTAATGGTTATGTCTTCCAGAAAAATTACTATCACCGTGAAGTTTTCTTCTTAATACATTCTAATAGACTTTCCTTGATTTTTCTGATATTGATAAGGCTATTCCAGATTTCTTATGCTTACCCTTCCATGGCATATATTTTTCCATTCCTTTCTTTTAAACTATCTGTTTTCATTTATACAAAGTTTACCATTTGTGATAACATAACGTTGGATATTGCTTTGTATCTATTCTGTCAATCTTGCCTTTTAATTATAACGTTTATTCTATTTGCATTTAATATAATCATTCATCAGCTGGATTTAGGTTTACTGTTTTCCTATTTGTGTTGTATTTCTCCTATTTTTTGTTTGTTTGTTTCTGTGGCTTTTTCCTGCTATTTTTAGTCAATCACATATTTTAATTTTATCTTATTTTAATTTAGTTTAGTTTAGTTCTTTTTTATTGAAACATAATTGATTATACATATTATGGGGTACAGCACTGAACATCTATACCTGTGTACAATGTGTTAGGATCAAATCAGGATAATTAGCATGTTCATCATTTCAAAATGTAAACATTGTGTCCATAATATACAAAAGGAATGATTACATTTTGAAATGATGAACATGCTAAATATCCTGATTTGATCATCATTGTATTCTATTTTAATTCGTCAAGAGGCTTTTTAGCAATAACTCGTAGTATTTTTTTATCATTGTACTATTTCTCAAAAAAATCTAAGAACATTGAACCAGGGGAGCTGCATTTATCTTTCCAATTCTGCATGCTATTGCTGTCATGCATTTTTCATCTGCACATGTTGTAAATCCCATTATACAATGTTATACATTTCTATTTTTACAGCAAGTTGACTTTCTTTAAAGTAAGAGAGGCATAAAGAATATTTTCTAAATATGCATATTTTTTCTATTAACAGTGCTTTTCATTTCTTCCTGTAGATTTTAGTATCTCTCTAGTGTCATTTTTTATTCAGCCTGAAAAACTTCTTGTAGCTTTCTTTAATGCTATCATTTCCTTGAAAATGTCCACAGGACACAGAAACTCTGTTCATATTTTTAGGTTTTTTTCCTTTCTTTTCTTTATATTGGATAATTTCTACTGATTTATCTTCACTTTCACTGTCCCTTTCTTCTGCTCTCATGAATATGCTGTTAACCTTATCAAGTGAATGTTTTATTTGTATATTGCAATTTGCAGTTAGAGAATTGTCATGTAGTCATTTTTTAGTTTCTGTTTTTCAGATAACATTCTATATCTATTTATTCATTATAATCAGATTTTGTGTGTTTTTGTGCTTTATATATATTTATAATAGCTACATTAAAGTTCCTTTTTGCTAATTACAACATCTAAGTTGTCTCAGTGATGGATTTTATTTACTGTCTCTCTTAACTGTGGGTCTCATTTTTGTGTGCTTGCTTATCCGGTCATATTTTATTTTATATTGCTATTTTGGATGATATGCTGTACAGAATCTGGGTTTTATTTTCTTCCTCTGATAAATGTTGATTTCATTCATTATTCTATTTATTACTAAAGAAGGCAGTTAACTTTGCTGGACTCAAGGAAATATTTTAGTGCAGTTTATTTCAAGATCCTTTATGGGATTTCCCTTCTCAATTTTCAGCCAACTTTCGACATTCCTGAACTCAGCTTACTAGATCCTAAAGCCAGTGTAACTATGGCTCTTTTTTATTGGAATCTAGCCCCCTGCACTATATGAGATGAAGTAAAAAAGCCATATAAATGAAAAAAGTCACCTGGTTCTGTTTCTTTTCTCAAGGGTTAAATCAACTGGTTCAGTTTCTGTCTGCTTTTACCTCCTCTCTGGTGCTTACAAATAATTGTCATTTTAAAAAATATATTTGTCAGTGGTTTATAATTATTAACTAAAGGGAATTAATCTTATATAATATATTATTAAAAGCTTTCATGTGTTGATTTTAAATTAGAAACGAGTAGTAATAAAATAATGCTCAACAAAATATTTAAAAATTATGTATTTAAAATACATGAATGGATTTAGCCAATGTGTTTTTAAATGGTTACAGAAATATCTCCATTATCCCCAGTGAAGTCAGGCTTAAATCAGGCTAAGCATTAAAATTAATTTTACAGAACTAGAATTCCTTGAGTAACAACAAATCTTCACCTTCATTTTATAGAGAGAACAAATTTAATATAAATGTTATTGTTCACTTGTCAAAACAAAATGATAAAACAGCAGGATTTCAAAATATCACCCACTGGGAAACAAGAATGCTTAGGCATTGCTTATGAATGGTAAACTGGCAAAGGCTTTCTGAAAATCAATCTGCCAATACTTGGTCAAATTAAAAATGCATGTACCCAATGACCTACCTTACCAATATACAAACATATATGTATGCATATATCCCATAGAAATTGGTGATAAGATTCATGACCATTATAGTCATTGACTATGGTAGTGAGAAGATGAAGCATTGCTGACAATACATGAGCACTGTCCATGATAAAGGGATTTTGGAGGTAAATTAGCTAATGTAAAATGTGGTAGATATGCATTATGAATTTTATACAACAGTTAGAACCAATAAACCAGATGTGCATACTTAAACATGCATAGATATTATAAACATAGAGTTGAATGCATAGCAAAGGTACATAAAATACTTCTTGAGTAAAATATTTATATAAAATAAATAGCAGATAAATTAAATTAATAAAGTAAATTAACGGATAGTTATAAAGCAAATTTATATATATATATTCAATATGTATATATTAAAGAAATATATGTGTGTGTGTGTGTGTATATATATATATATTCAAAGACATATATCAAACCATAAGAGTAACTTTCTATGGAGTAGGGAAATGAAGTTGAGATCTTGGATAAACAATTAACCAAAAGGAATGAATTGGCTTCTTGATAATAATGATAATGTGCAATTAACTGGAGTAGTTCACTATACATGAATATCATCATTGCCATTAGATACACTCAAAAAAAATAATAATAATCCCCTTTGAGCTGAAAAGGATAATTTCTTTTACTCTTTAACCTTCTTTTTAAATTTTCCGGTGTGATTTGAAAACATCCATCTAGAGGCACACACCTCCAGGAAATCATTCTAAGAAAAAACTACAAACAAGCATTACTGGAGACAAATCTAATACTCAATAATAGGAAACAATTTCAAAATCATAATTTCATTTAGTCATTAAAACCACAAGACAAAAGGATTCGTGAAAGAGAAAAATAGTTATTACATTAAATAAAGAAATGCATAAAAGCCAGCGTGAGTGTTATGATTCCAATTTTGTTGAAAATGTGCACATAAATAAAAAGACAATAAAAAAATACACCTCAAAATATTTACAACAGTGAGTGTCGCTTTCTTCGTTGTGGTTTTCTGTGTATTTCAAAGCATAGTGAAATTTTTCTAAGCAATCTTTTCAAATTATTTTTATTGATCGTAATACATCTTTTTGAGATCTTTATCTTCCAATTTTTCTACTGAGATACTTTGCTTTTTTACATTTTTATGAATTCTGGCTACTAAATTTTTGTGGACTATGTGTGGCAAATATTTCCTCTTAGTCTGTGATTTACCATTTTACTAATCTTCATAGTGTCTTCTGTCATGTACAAATTTTGTTTCAATGCCATCAAATATATCAGTCTTTTTATTTATACTTCATGCTTTTTTTGCTTCTTGGTTAAGTAATACACCCACAGTCACAGGGTCATAAAGATACATTTATTTTACTTTATTTTTTAAAAGAAAATGATGTTTATTTGGGGCATTGCAATGGGAATACAAGTGTCATAGTAAACTCTGAGCATGTGTGTATTCAGGAGGTAAAAAAAGACAAAGAATTTTAAAAGACAAATGAGGAAGATTACATGATTTTCTTAGTATAATTATATTTGGCTACAAGGATGAATAACAAGGGTGGTACTTGTCCAAGGTTCGATAGGCAGTTGCTGGGTAGATGTCTTCACGAGTATTTGTGTGTGTGTGATATTGTAATGGCCTTTGTGCAAAGTTAAGATTTTTGCAGTCTTCTGTGATAGTTCTTATTACCAGTATCCATGCATGAGAGCCATTCCTTCATAGCCTTTCTTGGCTTACTTGTCAGTGTTTATTTATTTATTTTTAACGCAAGAGACCCTATTTTGAATTTGACAGCTTTAACACTACGTCTCCATCATTGTTTTCTTTTTCTTTCAGAGAAAAATTCATTTAATTCAGTGACTTTCTCTCTCCCCCAGAACTTTATCTTTTTTAAAAATTTTAATTTAGTTTTTTCATTGTACATGTTTGTCGGGTACAATTTGTTGTTTCGATGCATGCGTATATTGTATAATGATCTAATCAGAATAGTTAGCAAACCTGTCTCTCAAACATTTATCATTTCTTTGTGGTTACGACACTCAAGATCTTCTTTTCTAGCTATCTTGAAATATACAATATGATTAGCTATTGTCACCCTGGGGTACCAGAACTTTTTCTTCCTATCTAACTGTAACTCTTTATAATCTGCCAACCTTTTCCAAGTTGCCCCTTCTCCCTCCCTTTCCCTGCCTCTGGTGACCACTGTTCTACTCCCCATTTCTCTCTTCTTTTCCCTTTTTAATTTACTTTCTTAATTGACTCATGATCTTTGTATATATTTATGAAGTAAAATATGATATTTGGGTACATTCATATTGTGTGCAATGATCATATCAGGGTGCTTAGTATACTCATCACCTCAAACATTTGCCACTTCTTTGTGTTAGGAACATTCAATATCAGATACACAGCACTTTTCTTTTTTAAAAAATGTTTTGTTTTGTTTTTATTGGTTATGAATATTCATGCAGTACAAAGCAAATTGTCACCACTCGTGCCTAAGATGTGATGGCTGGATCCATACGGGCAGCATGTCCATTATCAATAATTGTGATTATACCCCATGCCCCCACCTAGTTATCCCCTCAATTATCCCCAATCTCCCTCCCCATCCCCCTTTCCCCACTCCACTTTGTATCCCTAGGTATGTTCTCTCCCTCTGCAAGTCCAACACACCACTGTGGTCTTTCTTTCCTTTCTTCTTTATCGCTTAGCTCCCACTTATGAGAGAGTACGGGTGATATTTATCCCTCTGTGCTTTGCTTATTTCACTCCATATAAGTTTCTCCAAGCTCATCCACGTTGTTGCAAATGGGAGAATTTCATTCTTCTTTATGGCAGAGTAGTATTCCATGGTGTATATATACCACATTTTCTTCATCTAATCATCCGTTGAAGGGCATTTAGATTGGTTCCAACTCTTGGCTATTGTGAATAGAGCCACAATCAAGATGGGAGCGCAGGTATCCCTTCGACTTGATGATTTCCATTCCTTTGGGTATATACACAGAAGTGGCATTGCTGGATCATATGGCAGTTCTACCTGTAGTTGTCTGAGAAACCTCTGTACTGTTTTTCGATAGCTGTCTACTAATTTACATTCCCACCAACAATGTATAAGGGTTCCTCTTTCTCCACATCCTTGCCAACATTTGTTATTCTCTGTCTTTTAGATAATAGGCAGTCTAACTGGGGTGAGATGATATCTCACTGTGGTTTTGATTTGCATTTCTCTGATGATTAGCGATGTTGAGCATTTTTTCATATGCCTGTTGACCATTTGTTATGTCTTCTTTTGAGAAATGTCTATTCAGTTCCTTTGCCCATTTTTTAATCAGATTATTTGTTTTTTTACTATAGAGTTGTTTGAGTTTTTGTACATTCATGGTTTGCAAATATTTTCTCCCATTCTTCAGGTTGTCTTCTCACTCTGTTGATTGTTTCCTTTGCTGTGCAGAAGCTTTTTGTTTGATATAATCCCATTTGTGTATTTTTGCTTTTTTCCCCTGTGTTTCTGAAATATTATTCATGAAGTCTTTGCCCAAACCTATGTCCTGAAGTATTTCCCTTCTATTTCTTCTAGAAGACATGAAGACATATTCTATGTTAAGTATAATAATGTTTAGCTTTTTTACATTTTATTGTACAACTGACTTGGATTTTTCATAGTGTGAACTAATGGCCTAATTTTGTCTTCTGTGGTCCCAGTATGCAATTGTTTATTCTTAACCTACTAATTAGTAATGCTATTTCTTTCATATATGAAATTTTTAAAAATGCCTACATGGTCTGTTTTTGGAAGCTTTATAGTCTGCTTCACCCTTCTATTGATTTATCCCTACACAGATAACACTCTATTTTAATTACCTTGACTTTATAACAAGTTTTACTCTCTCCTCGAGCAAGCACCTCTATTCAACTTCTTTTTTTACATTGTCCATGTATTCTTAGGTATTTTTGTCTTCTATATTAGTTTTAGGTTAAGCATTTAGCTTTCTTTTATGAAAAACAATTTGGGGGATTTATTGAAATATCATCAAGTACATACATTAATTTGAGGCGGACCAGACAACTTTGTGATTTTTAGATTAGCCATCTGTGGATATGGTACACCTTCCCATTTATACAGATCCCCGTTCATGTCATTCAATTACTATTTAAAAAATAACTTTCCCAAAATTAACAGTTTTATTTATAGGTGCCTTACGGATTATGTTAGCATAATAAATGGAATCTTTTTTCCTCCTAACATTATCTTATTAAGTATGGCAAGATATGGAGATTAGCAGGGGAGGGTAAAGTAGAGTTGGAACAATTTTAATATGCACACACATATATGCTTCATGCTAGTATATTTTTGTTACTTATTCTTTATTATAAATTATAATTTACATGGAAATGAATTCAGAGAAGTTCCAGTTATTCAGTCAGCCCCCAACACATGCAGACTTAGCCACATGTATGCATTTGGAGAGTAAATTCATAATGATGCAGAAAATAGAGTTGTGTATATATTTCAGAATCTGCAGAATCTACTAAACTGTCTTGCTTGTATAAATAGTTTAATATTTTCTTATATTGTCAATGTATATAATCATATTTACTGCTAATAAAAAGAGTGTTTTTTTTTTCTTTTTAAAATACCCCACTTCTTTTGTAGCATTTAAAAATGTACACTCTGAACCTAACCACCTGGGCTTCGTTCCAGATTTGCACATTCTAGCTGTGTGAACAAGGACAATTTGCATAACCTCCTCATGCAGCAGCTTTCTCATCAGCACGTTGAGGATAATGGTGATACTTAGCACCTTGGGTTGTGATGTAGAATATATGACCTAATATACATAGAACTCTTAGAAAAGAGCTTGGTACACAGTAAGCACTAAAAAGTACTTACTATTATTGTTACTGAGTGGGCTTATACCCTTAAAACCATATTGAACAATGGTTGCAGTGGCAGAAATCTTGTCTTATCTATGATTTTAATGGAAACGTTTATAAAATTTCACTATAAAGTAAAATGTTAATTGTTGTCTTTTTCATAGGCATCTGCAGCACATCACAAAATGTCTATCAATTCCCCACCCCAACATGACTTTCAAGATTCTTCCATCAGCACGTGGAATAAATATACTCACCTGTTAAACCTGGACTATCCTTGTGATTTGCTCTGAACAATAGAATAACATGTTTCCACTATCTCTTTAGCAATTTGACTCTTTTGCTGTCACGTGAATAAACTTGAGCTAGCCTGCTGGAAGATAAAGTGACCATAGAGACTAGAGACAAGCCTTCCAAGCTGAAGCCATTATAAACCAACTAACCTGAGAGCTGACTGCAGATGTATGAGTGAGCCCAGCCAAGGCCAGAAGACTCACCAGCTATATTTTGCCAAATTTGTAACATAAAGAATTGTGAGGCAAATAAATTACTATTATATTAAGCCACTAAGCTTGCTGATGATTTGATGCATAGAGGAAGTAACTAATTGTTACAGTACCCTTTATTTTATATTCTTAAATTTTATTATAAAAATTCTAGCAAATAATACTATAAGCACCCATTAAAACATGTCTTTATCTACCCATCTACTCCCCTGCTAATTTTTTAAAAAATATTTTAAGGCAAATCCTACACAAATGATATTTTCATCTGTGCATACATCAGTATGTATCTAATCAATAAAGATTCTTTTTATAAAAAAATATCACAATACCATTATCTCATTCAGCAAAATTAATAATTCCTAGTTATTGTCTGATACCTATTTTATGTTCAAGTTTCTTGATTGGCCTATGTTAAACAAAATTTATGGGAAGCCATTGATTTAGACTGAGCTTCTTCGCTAGGCACCAACCCACCAAACCTAAATGGAGTTATCTGTATTAAGTACCACAGGATCAAACTGAAACTTAAAAAAAAATAAAGAAAGAAAAAAAGTCTCAAAACAGGCCAGTTTAAAAAAAAACAAAATAACAAAAAAATAGGAGATTCACAGTAACCAATTAAAAGGAGCCCAGTCTACCTGAGCTGGAATAGGAAGGAAGTATCCACAGATAAACAACCTGCTTTTTGCACTATGCTGTAAGCTGTTTTGCAAAAATTAATAGTTCCAACAGAAATTCTTCACATTTGTAGACAGGTTGTTGCCATATTCATGAATCCCTAATAAAAGCTAATTAGATCTTTAAAACTCAACTTGTCAAAATTTTGTTCTGTGACACCCATAAAATCTATCTTAAAGATATTTGTGCAAATCAGACTGTCGATTTACTTGGCTATCTCTTTAGACCCTCTTAATCTAAACAGTGTCCCCAGCTTTTGAAACATGCATATATTTGCTGAAGAAACCAGGTTATTGTACTCTAGACTATCTCTAATTCTAGATTTTGCAGTTTTTTTCTTATGGTGTCATTTCATGTGTTCTTCTACCCCTTTCCTTTTCCATAAACTCTTTTTATAATATTAATCCCAATTTCTAATCATCTTCTATAAGAGTATCATTGAACTTTTTTCCCCTATTGTAGGTATTCAAGGAGAGCACAGCCCTTTTTCATATTTTCTAGACTTTTTCATTTATACTTTCTGGTGTCTTTCTATAACATACTACATAAAAAGGATAATTGGAGAGTGACTTCAAATTGTTGGAAACCATATTTTTAAAAGGAAAATAAGTTTACTCATCACTTCAAGTAGAATGCTTCAGTTTGCATTGGCAAAGAATGTTTTTGATAATACCAATTTAAAACATAGGGAAAAACTCTACTGAGGGAAAGGAATATAAAAATTCACTACATTGCAGTGAGATTTCTAATAACATGGACATATATTTAATTTTTTTTTAGTTAACTGTCAAGCAAAGATGTTACTCCAAAGCTAAAATGTGGCTGCTGTATAAAATCAAGTCAATGCTTCATTTATTTATAAATTAAATTCTCGATTTCCAAAAACCTAAAATAAATAAGATTTTCATTAGGTGGTATATTTCCACGCAGTTATTTAGAATAACTAAACAGTTTGGTGGAAGGTAAGAAAAAGAACTTTTTAGAAATTTTTACAATAGAATAGCATATATGTTGCTAGAGCAAAAATTACAAAGAACATCTAACTGAAGTGAAACAAATTCACATTTTTGTTGTTATGCACATAGAACATACCAGAACAAGAGAAAAAGTAATTTCGTGATGAACACCTGTGTAATTTCTGCCACTGAATATCAAAAATGATATAGAGATCAGGAGGTAAGATAAGTTCTGATTTGGGAGGTGCTGATACGGGCAATGAAGAGATACACACATAACCTCACAAATATTCATGCACAGACCACCTCCCCACCCACTCATACACACACAGCTCTTTGGTTCTTGTTCTCAGACAACCTTTCAAAGTAACGAGTGGTTGTGAATCAGATGGTTCAATGGCTTGTTCTATATTCACCTTTAAAACACATTTAACTCTCTGGCATATATGATTTAAATAAAGTTTCAGTGTGTCTTCTATGTAGCCCAGGATGCTGAACTGCAGAGGTGTTTTTACCCCACATGTAATATGACCTGAAAAGAATGATGCTTGACCATAAACTCTTCCATACTGCATATAGCAGAGAAACATGCAGCAGATCAAGATCTCCACTGGCTTCTTCTCATAGTATACACCTCAACACTCTGTAACCTAATTATTTTATTTGATTTTCTTGATGTTACTATTGACATTTCTTTTGTAAATGTGCTGCTGGAAAAATCTATTCACATATTCAATGGAAAGAAAAAACTTAAGATACCTTGTAATTTTTATACTTTTCAACCATCTTTTGACAATACCAGCTTTACTGTAAGCTTTTAAATAATAATATAAATATATATTAAATTAATATTTAAAAACAAATTTAGTAAAATGACCTCTTTGTGTCTATATAGAAATAAGAGTTGTGTTAAGAGAAAACTACTGGTTTTACTCCAAATTCATATGCAGAGTTAAGACAATAAAATAATTTCTTACAGACTCTGTTTTCTAGAAATATCCACCCAAAGCAGGCTAGAAAATATTAGTGTTTTGGGAGTGGGAAAAAATTCCAATTTTCATTAGCAAATAACGTAAAAAAAATTAATAAAATAATGATGCAAAGTAAGTTTACTCTCATTATAACAAATGATGTTTGCTTTGAGATTACAGACACTGCCAGGTGAATAAAAATTAATGTAGTTTTAATAAGCCTGAAATTTTGTCAGATTCCAGTAATCTGAAAGTATTGCATGGCATTAATCTTATGTGTGGACAGTATGCCGTGACTAATCCACAAATAGGAATCTCTCTGTATGCAGGAAATAGTGCATGAAAGGTGGTCAAATGACTGTATAGTTCCATTAGCCTGAAAGGGTATTGTAGTTTGGAGCAGCAAGAGAT
>NW_007727493.1:22004-22622 GCF_000696425.1 Galeopterus variegatus | reverse complement strand
TCAAATGACTGTATAGTTCCATTAGCCTGAAAGGGTATTGTAGTTTGGAGCAGCAAGAGATGTGTTTCCTTGTGTCGTTCTCTCATTGTCAGCATGATAAAGGGTGTTGGGATAAGTCAGAAGATGTTAGTGCTGGATTCACCTTGCCGCTTTCCAGCTGTGGGACTATGGGCAAGACACTTCACTTCTTTAACCCCAATGTCTTCATCTGTAAGCTTAAGGAGTGACGAATTCCCCTGTATCAAGAATGTTCTGTGATTCTAAGAAATGAACATGGAGTTTGGGGAATCTTTCCCTTCTCTGTGAAAAATTATCTCGGAGACTATTTATGAGAAAGAATTATACCCTTCTCAACTGATAATCCTCATATATTGAGCAAACATTTTGCAAAACATTGTCCTGGTCATCTTTAATGATACAGCCACAAATCTGAAAGAATATCTTGTCATTTTTTTAATTATTTTTAACCCAGCAGAAACTATTGTTAAAGTTAGTTATTTGTTTTATAGATATTTAAAATTGACTAAAATTTCTGCTTTTCAGCTAGTTGTGTTGTATAAAGCACAAATAACATATGAACAGCAGCTGTCAAATTAAAAACAAAAAAGAGAAAAAAAA
>NW_007727493.1:14042-21117 GCF_000696425.1 Galeopterus variegatus | reverse complement strand
AAAAAAAACTGTTTAAATAGAACAAGATGTCATGTGTAGGAAGAGAAGGGTTTTGAAATTACTACAAATGGATTAAACACCAAATGTCTTTTCATTCACACTTGGATAATGATTTTGGCATATTATTTTTGCTTTTAGTTTTTTAAAGTATAAGTAAGCTAAACTTAAGGCAAAAAATAACAAGATAAACCAAGAGTGCATAAAATAAAAATACACATTGCCCAAAGTAAACAAAATGCCCCTTAACTCTTTCATGCTTTGAGAATTTACTTATAGTATATCAGATTTTCTAGGTGTACATATTCTGTTACCTTTATATAAAAACATGCATATAAATACACTGATTTTTTATGATTCTATACATTTTGAAAATAATTTTAAGTAATTAAGGTAATACATACATCTGATAATAATATTAAACTGTTCAGGATGCAGCAATATACAATATAATGATGTGTAAATTCTCTAGTTATAAGTTAAGTAGCACTAGAATAAATTGCTGAAACTAGAATTGCTATATTAAAGAGTATGTGCATTTTCATAAGATTGTGTTAGATTGCTCTCCAAAGTTGTACTCACACTGACAGAATAGTCCTATTTTCACCACACACTGTCAACACTGTGCATTATATCTTTCAGTCTAATGTGTGTGTGTGTGTATACACATATACATATACGTATTTTTTTAATCTGATGCTGAATTTTTTAAGCCTTATAATACATTCACTTTAAAAAAATTTCAATACCCTTCTATCTTCTTATGCCATGTTAAAAGCTAATTCATTCCCTTGGCTCAGTTGGTTCTGGGTTACAAACTACAAAATATATAAATTTGTTATACTGTTCACATAAGCTTTTTATCTTATCAAATTTGTTCGTGTTTCTTTTACAAAGGTGTCTTATACTATACTCAAAAATTATGTTTTGTTCTATGCATTGTCACAGTTTATACAATCATCTGAATAAAGAGTCCTCCATTATGGGTTTCTATTATTTTCAATAAATAATTTTTATTTTGGCAAAACAATTTAAGATAAATTACATTTCCTTATTTTCACATAAGTGTAATAACTCACATTGATTATTTTGTGAAATACATATTTTATTTTATTTAGTTTAGTTTATTAATGGAAAAAAACAACTTTATTAAATACCTTTCATCTATCTGTCCTCTTTTTCTTATTTATTGTCCTTTCCTTTACACATGCACACATGCGTACACTCATACATACAGTTCATAGTAAGTGAAGAATGCAAAATGAACATCATTGTGCATATAACTTTATTTGTAATTATTTCATTAGGATAGATTTTCAGAAGTGGCATTACTATGTCAAGTATTTTCTTTTTTATTGTTCTTGATATATATTAAAATTTTGATTTCTAAAACAGTTTACTAACTAGTTATCATTAATTTAATAAAACGTAAGTGTCACTAATAACTAGCATTGGTAGTTTCTCCTGTATTTCGTTAATTTAATTGGTAAAATGCTAACCACATTTATGTTTTAATTTATGTCTTTTATGGCTAATACCATGATACTAGTAAATAATGTTTCTTTACTAGTTTTCTGTATACTTAATGAATATGTAAGCGTTATTATCTATTCATGTTTAAAGTTTTTCTTCTCCATTTTTATAAGTATATTGACTCTCTTGTATGATATTTTCCCATACTTTGGTTTTCTTTTTGCTGTTTAAGGATTTGTTTGACTATGGGATTTCTGACACACAAAATTTTTCAATTTTGAAGGAGTCAGACTTGTCCTTTTCTTTTGTGATTACCACAGTCATTTCTAAGCTTAGATAGGTATCCCCTCCTTAAAGACTTGATAATTAATTAGTTCTGATATCTTCTAGATGTTCCTTGGTGTGATGTTTGCATGCAAAATCTATTTTACAAAACAAATGATAAATGCCAATGATTTAATAAAAAGATTCTCTTTTTAAATAATATAATTTGTTCCTATTGTGATTATCTTAAAAATCTATTTAAGATAAGTAGTTTAGCATTTTGTATATGAACAATAAGGTTGACACTTTGATCCTTTTACTCAGTGAATCTTAAGTTGTAGGTCAAATTGGCAACAGATACAGATGTGCATGTGTGGAGAGATTTACCACAGATTTTCCATTAATATACATTGCTTGAAAAAAATTTTAAAAAACATTTTAGTTGTTTTCTTATTGTTTATTTTTAATAAAATAATATTTGTCTAACTTAAAAGCAATACATACTATCTTAATTTCCTATAACAAATTGGCCCAAATTTAGTTGTCCATAACAACACACATTTATTCTCTCACAGTTTAGGAGGTCAGAAGTGGAAATGAGAGTTCCAGGACTAGAATCAAGGTGACTGCAAGGCTGGTTCTTTCTGAAGGATTCAGGGGGGTCTGTTCTTTGCCTCTTCCAGCTTCTAAAGGCTGCCACATTCTTTGGATAGTGGCCACCTCACTACAATCTCTGCTTCTGTCCTCCCATTACCTTCTCCCCTGACTGACTCTTTCACTTCCTCTTTTAAGGACCACTGCCATTATATCACTCACACCCAGATAACCCAAAATAATCTCCCCATCTCAGGACCTTTCACTTAATCACATCTGCAAATACCTTTGCCATATGAGGTGACATTCACAGCCTTTGGAGATTAGGATATGGAAATATTTGGGAGGCCATTATTCAACCTACCACATATACTTTTTTAAAAAGCAAACTCAGCACTATGAGACGTTAAAATTAAATCTACAATGACAAACAAGATATATTTTATTTCTAGAATGATTGATCTATCCTATTAAAAAAAACTTAGAGAAAACTATGAGGCAGAAAAAATAAACTAAAATTATTATATTTATTATTTTCTCATCCTTTCCTGAGTCTGTAATGAATGCTTTTTTATTACGCCTCTATACTTGTGTCCCTTCCACTCCACCTTTCAATAAGAGCTACCACTGAAGATACTACCTGCTATGGTATGAATGTTTATGTTCTCCAAAATTTTATGTTGAAATTCTAACCTCTAAGATGATGGCATTAGAGGGTGGGGCTTTGGAGAAGGTGATTATAAGGGACCTTCTAGGCTTAGCTTAGTGCTTTTATAAAATAGGCCCAAAGGAGCTCGTTCACCCCTTCTACCATGTGAATACAAGGAGAAGTCGCCATCGATGAACCAGGAAATGGGCCCAAATCATCAGGTACCAAATCTGCTGGCACCTCGATCTTGGGCTTCCCAGCTTCCAGGACTGTGAGACATCAATTTCTGTTATTTATAAACCTCCCAGTTTATTTTATTTTTTTATAACAGACTGAAAGGACTAAGATACCATCTAAAGAATTGGAATGGACATAAATTCAATCCAATTATCCTAGCATACTAAAAAAAGAAACATGTAATTGCATGCATTTAAATATTTCTCACAAATATAGCACAAAAACATAGACTTATTAAACTTACTTAGTAAGAATATTTGAGGAGGAAGACCGTGGGCCAAAATGAGTAAGTCTGCTCTTGGCTCCACTTGCCTTTCAAATCCACGAGGATCACTGCTTTATCTGATGCCTTGAAAATATTATCCTTGGGATTTGTATAAATATAACACAGTTTTAAAATTATTTTACATATCATAGAATAATTTGTTCTCTATCAACGTTTATCTACACCCTACCCACCTATCACCTACAAAACTTTTAAGATGTCCTTCTTTGCAAGAATTTAGTCTCACTTTGTCATTTTAATCATTCCAGCAACCAATCATTCCAATCATTCCAATTTAATTATAAATTCCTTATAGCCATATTTTTTATTTCCTTTAGCAACTTCAGTAGTTACTAAATATTTCTAATGAAGTGAAAAGAAATGCTCAATCATTTTATGGTTTCACATTGTGTGTTTGATTCCATGACAACAAGTGTCGAGCTCTTTTACCTGCCCATAATCCTACTGACTGGGCCGATAATCAAGCTAGGGCTAGGTCTGGATCTCACGGACCTCTCAAGCCTGTTGTCTAGACTAGGTCACAAACCCTTCACACACCAGGCTGGGTCCCCAGACCCCTCACATGCAGGTCTATGAGCTAGCTAACAAACAAAGAGGTCCTTGGAGCCACAGGTTTGAGAGCATGGCCACACACAGTGAACTCCCAAGGCAGTAAATGCCAGCCAAGTTGCAGCGCCATGCATGCACACTAACTCCATCCACGCACAACTTATTTACAAAGATTGCACCACACCACCCCCAACTGGACCCAAGGCGAGGGGGTCTGATTAAATTATTCTATTTTCCCAACAACCAGCTATCACTTAATCAGCAGGGTAAGTAAAGTGTTAGTGCAATGAAATGAAATGGAAGTTTTCCTACTGAGTACAAACATTATGCTAGATGCTATGGAAGAAAAAAACAATAACTATAAACCTGTCCCATCTCTCAAGAGTTAACAGTTTCATTGAGGATAGCAATTATATTTTTGTTCTAAATGTTCTCCCCTGAGGAAATTGCTTGCCCCATAGCCCTCTCAAGGCACGAGTACAAGTAATTTTTTCCCCTCCCACAGCCTTCTTACCAGCACGGCTAGAGTTGGGATAGATGTTCTACTCACTCCACATTGAGGCTTTCAGATCATCTCTCCTCTCTTCTCCGAACAATCCTCCACCTTTGAATCTCATTCTTTACTGATGCTGTGATATGTTGCAATCTCATCACAAGCCCAGTATCCCAGTTTGTTCCTGTCTCCCTGACTCTCTCTGAATTCTGGGCTATTAATTTATACATAGATATTTCTTCCAATCCCCTGCATTCTCAGTTCCTAAAGCTCCTCTCCTCTAAAGATTTTGTCTCCCACCTGTCTCAACTACCCTGAGCTTGCCATTACTAATAAACACAACCATTCTGTAATTTCAATTCCCTTTACCTCTTTTACCTTTGCCTCCTTTCTTTGCTGCACATTCCCTTTACTTTTCTGACTTCAACAATCCTTCACACCTNACAAACCCTTCACACACCAGGCTGGGTCCCCAGACCCCTCACATGCAGGTCTATGAGCTAGCTAACAAACAAAGAGGTCCTTGGAGCCACAGGTTTGAGAGCATGGCCACACACAGTGAACTCCCAAGGCAGTAAATGCCAGCCAAGTTGCAGCGCCATGCATGCACACTAACTCCATCCACGCACAACTTATTTACAAAGATTGCACCACACCACCCCCAACTGGACCCAAGGCGAGGGGGTCTGATTAAATTATTCTATTTTCCCAACAACCAGCTATCACTTAATCAGCAGGGTAAGTAAAGTGTTAGTGCAATGAAATGAAATGGAAGTTTTCCTACTGAGTACAAACATTATGCTAGATGCTATGGAAGAAAAAAACAATAACTATAAACCTGTCCCATCTCTCAAGAGTTAACAGTTTCATTGAGGATAGCAATTATATTTTTGTTCTAAATGTTCTCCCCTGAGGAAATTGCTTGCCCCATAGCCCTCTCAAGGCACGAGTACAAGTAATTTTTTCCCCTCCCACAGCCTTCTTACCAGCACGGCTAGAGTTGGGATAGATGTTCTACTCACTCCACATTGAGGCTTTCAGATCATCTCTCCTCTCTTCTCCGAACAATCCTCCACCTTTGAATCTCATTCTTTACTGATGCTGTGATATGTTGCAATCTCATCACAAGCCCAGTATCCCAGTTTGTTCCTGTCTCCCTGACTCTCTCTGAATTCTGGGCTATTAATTTATACATAGATATTTCTTCCAATCCCCTGCATTCTCAGTTCCTAAAGCTCCTCTCCTCTAAAGATTTTGTCTCCCACCTGTCTCAACTACCCTGAGCTTGCCATTACTAATAAACACAACCATTCTGTAATTTCAATTCCCTTTACCTAACTCTTTTACCACTACCCTGAGCTTGCCATTACTAATAAACACAACCATTCTGTAATTTCAATTCCCTTTACCTCTTTTACCTTTGCCTCCTTTCTTTGCTGCACATTCCCTTTACTTTTCTGACTTCAACAATCCTTCACACCTGCCAAAATGTCCAGTCCCATCATCCTATCTCTTCTGCACTCACTTCCACCTTCTTTGTTTCCTTTTTGCTAGTTATCTAGCTTAAATTCCACTGTCATTATAATCACTCCCATGCAGTCATCCTGAACTCTTGCTTTTCTCTCACTAGAAAATCATTGTACTAATTAACCCAGCTCTCCACCTATTTCATACCTGCACTAGAGCAGCTGAACATGGTTGATGAAAAATACAAAGCCACACTTGCTGTCCTTGAACCTCACGGTCACTGTGAAGCTACCTGGCTTTTCCTTCCCCCACTTTCCCTGATGCCTCTCCGTACATCCTCTCTTCAAACTTCCAATGCTTTCTCTTCCATCATCCGTCTCAATTGAGAATCTTCTCCCTCTATCACTGAAAAAATCAAAGCTATCAGAAAAGAATTTCCAGATTCCCCTTTTTATGTCTCCAACTTATTAGCATTTGTACCTATGGACTCTGCCTTTAGTGAACTATCTGTGTTTTTATATAAAGCTAATTCTTCCCATTAGATCCTATTCGCCAGCAGTTCTTTCCTCTGTCTCCTATTTATCCAGATTTTCTCTCTCCACTGAATAATTTCCAACAGCATACAAGCATGCAGTTATTTCTTCCATCCTAAAAAGAAATAAA
This sequence comes from Galeopterus variegatus, assembly GCF_000696425.1. NCBI lineage: Eukaryota > Metazoa > Chordata > Mammalia > Dermoptera > Cynocephalidae > Galeopterus > Galeopterus variegatus. The sequence goes on along the minus strand of NW_007727493.1, from coordinate 14,445 downwards.
AGAAAATCCTTATTTTGACCCCCCTTTCCCCACCAATCACCACTTATTTTTCTAGTCCCTTTTGTGCCAAAATTTCCCAAAAGATCATTTATATTGGGTGACACCAATTTCTCTTCTTGATTTTTTTTTCTTTTTTAATTAAAACAATAGCTTTAGTTTTTAAACAGTTTGAAGCCATTTATGTAAATTTCAAAAGTATGTAGGACTAAATTGGAAAAAATTGTCAAAACATTGATAGCAATTCCTGAATTACTAAAATACTGTGATCTCTACAAACGGGAGCGCCGCCGCGCTTCCCAAGCGGTGCACTTATCCAGTGCGCCACCAGGCCGGCCCAGATTTTTTTTTTTTCTTTTTTAATTAAAACAATAGCTTTAGTTTTTAAACAGTTTGAAGCCATTTA
>NW_007727493.1:12462-13374 GCF_000696425.1 Galeopterus variegatus | reverse complement strand
CGGGAGCGCCGCCGCGCTTCCCAAGCGGTGCACTTATCCAGTGCGCCACCAGGCCGGCCCAGATTTTTTTTTTTTCTTTTTTAATTAAAACAATAGCTTTAGTTTTTAAACAGTTTGAAGCCATTTATGTAAATTTCAAAAGTATGTAGGACTAAATTGGAAAAAATTGTCAAAACATTGATAGCAATTCCTGAATTACTAAAATACTGTGATCTCTACAAAGATAGACTGAAGTTTTGTGTATTATTTCCTTGTGACCTCTCAAATGACAATGACAACACAAGTTGGACTGAGAGGGACTGATACTCTCATGCATTAAAAGACAATTGTATTTAAGTGAACAGATATGATGTAGTGGGGGGGAGGGGAAAAAAGAAGGGGGAAAGAGGAACAGGTAAAGGGACATGAAAATCAACTACAATGTATATTGAGGAGTTAAAATAAAATAAAAAATAAACTAAACTATATAAGTTCTTTTAAAAAAAAGATGTTTATTTATTATATTTTTTTTATTTTGGCCCTATACAGTGCTATACCTGATCAGGTCTCTCAACATCGATTAAGATAAAAATCTGTACTTCAAGAACACATTAAAATGAGCAAAATTTAGCAGTAAAGAGTAGCAACTAGCACCATAGAAAACTCTGGTTCTTGTAATGAAGCTTAAAGTCTTTCTATTTTAAACTGGTTCTAAATTTGTACTAGAATAAGCAAACTCTTTTCAGAGCTAGTTCTTAGCCTCAGGTTAGATGCTTTTAATTCACATGTTAAAAGATCTTTTTTAGAGAACACTTCCTGCCAATGCCTGATCGCATTTCAAGGTAAAGGAGAAGTGAAATGTGAAGCCATATTCTGAAAACTTTTAGCCTTTCTAAGAACTCCTAGTGATGCCAATCTGGAATATTTTGAAAA
>NW_007727493.1:10212-11860 GCF_000696425.1 Galeopterus variegatus | reverse complement strand
CAAAGGATTTGCCAGTAAAAAGGCATACATCATCTTTACTATTTCCATGTTAAAAATACTTCATCCTTTGTATTGCTTTGAATTGTTTAGTGTTTAAGAGACAATAGTTCTGTTCTTGGGTGGCCAGTTCACGGTGGAAGAAGAAAGTAACTATAGTAGCATATTTGAATAGCACATCTGCTTCTGAAAAGTTGCCTTTGCCTATATGAGGCACGTAGGAAAGCTGATTAGCTTTTACTAAAGAATGTCACTAAGAGCAGAGAGGTAGGGGAGCACTGTGATAAAGGTGCTGTTTCTAAAGCGTATTAACCAGTCAGATGAAGGGGGGATAAAGCTAAAATCAAGGTGTCGGTGAGAAAAGGGTCGCATTCAAGATGCATTGTTTCTAGCATGGGTGACTGCATTCTGTGAGTATGGTAAAGTCATCAAAATAGATAATAAAGAAGGAGAAACTAGTTTAGCAAAAAACAATGAATTCATCCTTGTATGTGTTTCTTTTGAATTACCTAAAAAAAAAAAAAAATGAAGATCAACACAGATTTCTTTTAAGAAGGGGACAAAAATGTAAATTCTGGAGTCATCGGAATATAGTGGGTAGGTGAAGCCACGTGGGAATATCTACAGTGAATATCTACAATAAGAGAAGGGAATCTGGCTGAGGAGAAGACCCTGGTTTATAGGGATCTTAAAGAAACAGGCAGAGGAAGCACAGCTGAGAATGAAAGAAAATAAAGACCAGAAGGATAGCAGAACCTGTGTCACAAAGTAATGGGTTTTAGAGAGAAGTTCTTTCCATGGCTCTCGTCATGTCTGTGTCCAAATTTCCTTTTCTAATAAGGACACCAGGCATATTAGATTAGGCCAATCCTGATGACCTCATTTTAACTTATTACCTCTGGGAAAGACCCTGTTTCCAAATACGGTCACATTCTGAGGTACTGAATATTAGCACTTCACGTATGATTGGATAACTTCTGTTTCCTCCCCCACATCCACTCCCCATTTTCCACCCTACTCTGTGTCCCATATAGATTGCATCAAAACCCCCCTTGCCTTTTGGCTTCCTAGTAAGTTTGGATAATGGGAATCATTTTAGGAAAATGTGGGTAGGAGGAGAGTGAAGCCAGTTCACTGTATTCCCAGAGTCCCCTCCTGCCCAAATATGCTTGACTGGCCTGGAATCCTGTCACCTGAGCCACTTCACACAGCTACTACTTTAGGTTCCTTCAGGCTAAGGCGCGGCAGCCCATTGGTAATTCTGGAGTACTGCGCTACTCTTCCGTGTGGAATTCCTCAACTCTGACCCACATTTGTAGTCTTTTTTTATCAAACTTTCTTCAATCACCCAGTCTGAGTATGCCATCTGTGTTCTGCTAAGACCCTGACTAATGCAACCTTCTGTTCTCTACCTTATTATTTCTACTATTTACCTTCAGAAAACTCTCTACTTGATTGCAGCCTTGATGGAGTTTGGATGTGTTGTCCCCTCCAAAACTCATGTGGAAATTTGATCCCCAATGTGGCAGTGTTGGAAACTGATTGAGTCATGGGGGTGGATCCCTCATGAATGGACTAATGCTCTGCCTGGGGGAGGGGGGAGTCATGAGTGAGTTCTGGCTCTATTAGTTCCCACGAGAGCTCCTTGCTT